>NC_134826.1:111525156-111825156 GCF_004210375.1 Tachypleus tridentatus
CATATTGTTAACAAGTTTATTCCGAGTAGTTCTGTATGACATGTGTGAAACTTTGCACATTCACTGCTGAACATCCAAAGTCTGCAAAGGCGAAGTCCACGTTCACTATGTGAAGTTTAACATCACTCAACGTCAATAACGAGTATGTCCCCTGTGAGCATCAATAACTGCTTGGCATCTCCTGCCCATGGAAGTGATGAGATGACGAATCCCATCCCGTGGAATGGCTGTCCACTCAACCTGCAAAGCTGCTGCAAGCTGAGGTAGAGTCTGCGGTTGAGGTTGTCGTCGTCGCAGATGTCGGTCCAACTCGTCCCAAAGATGTTCGATGGGGTTTAAATCTGGTGATCTGGAGGGCCAGGGAAGAACGTTGATGTTGTTGTGTCTCAAGAAGACAGTGGTGAGTTGGGTTGTGTGAGGACGGGTGTTGTCATGTTGAAAAACGTCGTTGACATTCACCATGATGGGTTGCACATGGGGCCTAAGAATCTTATCAACAGTTGCGTACGGTCTGATCAGAAATCCTACGCAGCCCTGGTATGCTTGAGGCAGTAGACTTCGCAGTGGTGGTCCTATCCCGAAGGTGACTTAACCAGATGTAGCGATCTTGTGCGGGCTTGGTCACACGAGGTCTGCCAGATCGTGGATGGTCACAAGTTGATCCATTTGTTGGTGACGATTCCATAGCCTTGTGATGGTGCTTGGGTGGACATTCACAGCTCTGGCAACATCTGATCGAGATTCCCCTGCTTCCAAGTGACCAATGGCGTTGTTGCGTTGTGCTTCAATCAGTCTTGGCGTAACTGTGTTGCGTGTCGGTGGCTTAACACTGAGCTATGGAAACCGTGAACCCGTCACTTTTATAGGGATTTTGCACATGTTGCACTTGCAGAACATGCAAATCTCTCAAACAAATTTATTGGACATGCATGCATTTTGGCGAAAAATCCAATGTTTTCCTCCGTTTTCAAAGTGCACAACTTTTATTGTCATTTTGGTCTGACAGTCAGTGCCTTCACAAGTGTAACATCACATACTCTGAGCTTGTAACGTTATTACATATATTTCTCTTTAAAATAACAAAAATATACCTTTTGCATTTCTTTTTTTGAAGAGTATATGTTAATTAAATCATTGACAACATCTAATATTAAGAATTTTCTGTAACTTTGTACTGTCTGTATATATTATACTGTTCTCCAGTATATTCAATTCTCTTTCTACACCAATGACATGCATAATAATTTTCTTCTCTATTTACAGTTTTATTAACATTGCTGCATGTAACAGTTTTTGGGACATTCATTTAAGAAATTTCAGGATTTTCAAGTTCTTATAACAGCAAAATTAAATATAAGGTCATTCATATGTAACTACATATTTTGGCCAAACTTAAAATATATTATTCATATAATTAACTAAAGGGCACTTTAAAAAGAATATCATTTTGACGTTATCACAAAACACACAAAATATAATTTTGAGATGCAACAGTAAAACAGTGCAGTATTATGGGAGAAATAAATTAGAAAATCAAGTAAATATTCAGAATTTATCTGAAGCTTCTGTCTTTTTTTTTTACCTTTTTTTTAACAAACTAACCAACCACTCTTCTTATGCTTTAATTGATTCTTCAAACTAGTAGTAGACTTTAATGCAAGTGAATGAATACCAGGAAAAGAACTACAGCCAATAGAAGTATTAATTTTTCTTGGAAAAGATTTTAAGTTCTTGGCACATGGAAAATTCACTCTCAAGCACTGTATAAACAGCTTACACAACCACACTGAATATACTATATAAGTTGTTCACAAAATAATCAACAATGAAAAAGTTAAATACCAAAACAATAATAAATGAATAGTCTTCTTTAAATTAACTTATGGCCTTAAGAGAATTATCTCAGTGCTAGAAGCTCATATAATAAATTTGTAATCTTAAAATTAAGACAAAGTTAATGTTGAAAACCACATTTAATATGAATTAATTATGAACTAAATTTTCAGGATTTTGAAGAACATTGTGTGTTAGTTGAACAACTAGTGAGGTACATAACTGCACCATTATTTGGGTATTTCCAAGTTATTCTTTTTTGTTTTTTTAAGAGGCTAAAAGGTTGTATATTGTTGCTTTTCTAGGAACAGTATATTTTCATTTATGAAGCTATTTCTGATGCCTTTCTGTGTGGCAATACAGTGGTAATGGCTGATCAACTTCACACTTACCTGCAACATATATTTTTTCCTCAGCTCAGCACTCAGATGTCTGAGTTGGAGCAGCAATTTGAGGTATCACTTGAACTGTATGATGTCTTTAGATTCTGTAAATAGTTTTATAAATTGCTAAAAGTTATAAGTTATTGAGATTTTTAATAATGATATTTTTTCCATTAGCCTCTTACCTAAATTTTTATGTAGCTTTTAAAATACTGTTAGCATAAGTAACTAGAAGAATTAAGCTGGGTATATTATGCAAAACAAAATAAGTACAATTGTTCCAAAATTTGTGATCTAAATTGTATTTTTATTCATCTTTATGCTCTCTCATAAAATATTTGACTGTTTTTCAATCCATGTGTAAGACTCCACATTCACAGTAATTATACCTATTCTCTTTGGGATTCAGAAATATTCTTTTCAGATGTCTGAGTAGTGTTATGATCCATGAATGTTTAATTACTGTACGTTATTTTTAGACTTTGTCTAAAATCCAGCGAAAGACAAGCATGAGTCAGTGCTCTGATGCTTTGAATGATATCAATATTTTGAAAAACAGAGATCCAACAATAGTTCCTTGTAAGTTATAGTTATTATTTTTAACTTCATAATAAAACATTTCAGTAAAGCTTACCTACTCCTAAATGATAAATCTCAGCAGTCTAATTTTAAAATGAATAAAAATATTCATGAAAATAAATAACTACCATAAAGAGAAATAGGTTTAAACTTATAATCTAAGTTCAAAGTTAATGCATGGCTTTTGTTAGTGTATTTTACTTGATGTAGATATTGTTTGTAAAATTTTCAAAAAAATATTTGTTTTTTAATACATTGTAGTTAGCAACCAGTAATGTGTATATGTGTGTGTGTAATTTGTTATTTTAACTTCAAACAAGCTGAAACAAAAACAAATTAAACAAAATATGCTGCATCAACTGAAAAGATCCCAGGGTGCAAACTACAATTTGGGATTATAAAATGTACCCCAGGTTTTGGAGGTGACTACGGAAGTATAACCCACATAGCAGTGGAGATACACCATCTATCAGTCTTAACCTCCATTCACCAGTCTCACATAAGAAATAAACAATAGCAATAGATATAGAATTAGAAATAGAAATTAGGAGAGCGAGATGTGGGTGCTCAAGTCCACAACATCCCACATCTATATTGCTTTTCACTGCCTGCAGATAGTTTTGGGAAGGTTACTGCTCTCCCACGCAAAGAATTAATTGAAATAAAAATAAAAAAGAAATAAATGAGGTACTACAGTTTGGGAGTAAGATGAAAATTTATCTCTTGATGTTAGCATTAAGCCCCCAATATAGTAGAAAGGCACTAACTGACAGCACAGCAAATGAACTATACCAGCATGAAGCATACCATCCAGCTGTCCAAACTAGTATAGCTCCAACCACCACCCATTCATCAAGTCTACTGTAACTACCATGTTCTAAACAAGGTGTACATCTGCATAAAGTAGTGCCAAGCTACTAAATGATTTTATTCTTAACTAAAAATAATTAGAAATTTTAAGTAAAATTTCTCTAATTTTTTATTTCTTTAGATTTATTTAATATGTCCTTGTATTTGCTACAGAATAATTTTATTTAAAGTTTCTTTATTAAATCCATTAACTATTATTTTTGTATCAGTATTTCAACATTACTGATAAAATATTGTAATTTATTACAAATTTTACAATATCTGAATAATTGCAAAGTTATACTGCTTATAACAGAAGGATATGGTACATTACTATTGAAACAGGGTTAGCCATAAATTGGAAAGGTAAAATATTTCCTATTATCAAAAATATTTTACATTGATATCCTTATCAATTATTTTAATTTCTAAATCTAAATAATGTATCAGATATTGAAGTATTTTCTATTTTTAATTCTATTGGATAAATAGTGTTATAACATTATTTCAGGAATATTTATACTAATTAAATCTTCTATATATCTGTAAGTTAAGGTAAAAATATCTGGATTTGTATAGTTTTCAATAAATATATTTTCATAATAGTAAAGATATAAATTAGCTATACAAGTAGAATTGTTAGCTCCCTTTGAAGCTTCTATTACTTGTTTAAAAACCTGTTTGTTGAAAAATATATAATTTTTATAAAAACAGAAATTTAATATATCTTTTATGTTTTTGGAACTAAATTTTCCTTTTTCCAGTTCTGTAAAAGGGTAACAAAACTATTCTATTAATGAATTATTATTAACACTTACATTTTTTATTTTATCAAGTAAAATATTGAGTGCTTTATTTAATAATATAGCCAGTTGTTTGATAATTCTTTTTATTGCATTGGAAATAAATCTAAATTTAATTGGAGATTTATGTAGTTTGGGAGTAGCATAAAGAAACAGTAAATCTACATAAGAATTTCATTTAGAATAAAGTTTATTATAAGCTTTAACGAAATTATTAATTACTGTACCTTTGGATTGGTTAACAAGTTTAAATATTTGTGTGCTGTTTATTTTTTTATCATAATAAATGCATAAAAAGTTTTACAAATGATACCATTGTTACAGTTAGCCTTATCAGTGGGAAGTACAACATATTTTTCTTGCAATTCTTAAAACTTATTTGTTAATTGATGAAATGATAAATTTATATGGTTTTTCTTTAATTTTATATAGGGTAATTTTATTTTTTATATTTCTGTATATGTACACACACATATATTTATAAATATGCATTTTTACAGCAGAAAAATTGTGGTCTTTTAATGCAGTTTTTCAGTGAAGTATCACTTAGCACTATCTTAGATTATTGGCTGTAATTATAATAAGCTGTTTAATAGAGGATATCATATTTAACTGACCTATTTAAAATTCAGTATTTGAAATACTTCTTTTCAAAAATTAATTATCGACTGTTATACAAGTTTTAAATGTATAAAGGAAACCATCTTCTGCATTTGAGTAATATACAGGGTTTATATGTTATAAGCATGGTTGTGTGAAATTTTATTCTGGAGAAAATTTGTATTTCAAAAAACTTGTATATGAACTGTTTAAAAGCTTAACTTTATGAAGTTTCATCAATAATTTTTAAAGCATTTCTTGTGAAGTTTGGTTTTCTTTATTAATCCTGTCTAAATATTTTGTTTGAAACTTGTTTAACTTGCAAGAATGTACAAACTTTGTTTATCTGTTTCATAGCAAATAGAGCACGCATCCAGTTGCTAACTCCAGTAGCAGAATCAAAGAGTGATTATATCAATGCTATTACTGTAGATGTAAGTTTCACCATTTGATTAAGACATATGTATAAAAAACATATAAAATTAACAGCTTACATACAGATATCTACTTCTGTAATATACTGAAATAGTGTTTGATGTTGTTAATGTAAATTTACAAAATTTCCATAACTTAAATAATTAAAATTATTAATATGTAAAAAATAGTCATATCATCATGATGTTATTTTTTTAACTGAGTATTACCTAATATTGTGATTATATATATACTTTTTATATAGCATATACCTAACCTGTAACAGTATTATTAAAACAATGATAGTAAATGATTTATGTGTTGTTCATTAGTTGTAAGCTGAAATTATAATATAGAGAGTATAAGCAGTAAATCATGGTATCTGTAATATACCATTATACAAAATTAAAACCATAATTTGTGCATGTATGTTACTTTGGCATATATAGATGTAAAGAAATCAAATTATATTTACTGATACTTATTGCCACATATCAGTAAAAAATTTTTTATATGTTAAGAATGAATTACAGATCCTATTTCATACAGTGTATTTACATTTACAACTGATATTCGTTTTTAAACCAGGGTGTTGTCTGCAATATTTCTTCAGATATAAAGATTGCATTTCTTCATTGAAAGTATCAAATGTAACTTATTAATTTACTTGTTCTTGTTGCAAGCAAGGTTATTTACATTATACTACCAGAAAGCTGCTAATTTAAATAAAAGAATATGTAAATTTAAGAACATCAAATAAATAAGTTGTATTGGAGCATGTCTTAGATTAGTCTGATGTAAGTATCTGTTCAAATTATCTTAAGATTTTAATAAACTTCCATGATGAACAGTCTATATATAAATAGAGCATACTGATTCATAAGCTGAGGCCAAAAATGAATCACGCTAATTCGGATTATAAATTGCATGTTGTTTAATAACATTATAGAAAGTTTTCTCTATTTACAACTATTCATGAAAATGTTTTGTAATACATAACTTTTTATTTAATATATTTGTCTCTGTGGTTGTTTAAATTAAACAATGAATTAATATTAACATTTTTCATCATGAGCATGAAAATAAGGCATTATAGAAGTATATGTTTGTACTATGAACATGGCTTATTTATCATGAAAATGCTTACTGTATGTGTAAAATGCAATTATAGTTACGCTATTGTGAAAAAGTAATATAAAAGTAAAAAAAATTATATTATAATGAAACATATAATAGACAATATGATCAAGGAAGAAGGACTTAAGGAAACTGAAACATTTAATATACTACAAAACATGCAATTTTGTAATTTGTTAGTTGTAACATGAATCAGTTATATAGTTCTTTAACATGTTTTCATCTAAGCCAATGAATATTTAACATAGTGAGTTTATTTTTGCTACAGTCAGTTTGTACATAACTTTTAATTTGTTTTTAGGGTTACAAGTGCAAAAATGCCTTTATTGTCACTCAGATGCCTCTTAAACAAACTGTTGTGGACTTCTGGCGATTGATTTATGATATGCAATCTTCAGTTATTGTAATGTTAAATGATCTTAGTAGAATTGAAAATACTATGGTAAGTAACACATATCAGTAGTGTATGTATGTTTATGTGTGTGTGTGTGAGAGAGAGACTAAATATCATTTGGGAATGATATTCTGAGCTGGTAAACAGTTTATGACGATGAATTATTGTGTTAATAAACAGATCTTGAAAATATATCCATATATGTTGTTTTTCTATGTGTGCAGTCAGTTCCTGAGCATGAGCTTCTCTCATTTCTGAGCAAGTTGTTTATGTATTTATGTGTTTGAGTAACTAGTTGTTAATGTTTTGAACATTGTTTGTACATAATGTTAATATGTGTGCATATGCACTTCTTAGGATATATTATTATTGTGTTTGTAACAATTAACTGTTTTGATTATTCCTTTGTACCTGAGTAAATAGTCCTGTATATTTAGGTTAAATCTCTTTGTTTTCATGGAAGACCTATAAATAATAAAAAAGATTTGACAGTTACAAAGTATGATTCTCAAAGAGATTAGTAGGCTGTGAAATTTTACTCTTCAATTAAATGTAGATATCATCGAAATTATTTGTGATCCGTGATTACGAGAAAACCCACTTGCTTTCTCTACCCATACCAGCTGTTTTAAATGTATAATCTAAATTATTTACTCTTTGTACTTACAACTCTAAATAAGTTGCTGAAAGGTAAGGAAGGACAGATTTAAGAGAAATTTCCATATTTGTGGATTGTATTTTAACTAATAAAATACATCAGTTAACAGTTAGGATTTTTTTTTAATATTGTAGAGTTACAACTGTAAATTTGTGCATTAGCACTTGATTATTCAAACTAAAATGTTCTATTTTTTACAACAGTTATTTGACTTATTCTTTTAAAAATGTAAAAATATTTTTGTAGCATTACAGTTTTGTTCAATAATTATTTTACCTTTTGACAGACTATTAAATTGGTATCTATTTGCTAATTAGGTATACATGTGTATACTTATGGGAATTAACAAACTTCACACATTATTTAGTTTAGACCTTTAAAGATACAACTGTATTATGTATATATATATATGTATGGTTTGCTTCAAAAGCCTTGTTTTTTAACCATTTTTACTAAGTAGAACATTGGACAGTATTGGCCTAGTGAAGGTTGTGCAACGTATGGACCATTTGAAGTCCAAATTGTTGCATTTGAAGATCATGGTACACTTATAGTGCGAATTATGAAACTAATCAACCTCAACCAGGTAACCTTGAATCTAGTATTTAATCGATAGTTATATTATAGTGTATTCATTGTTATTACTAAACTTCACAAATAACATTAATTATAATTTTGCCAAGCTAAATCATTTAAAAAATCCTTGATTTGCTTTTATACAATTGTCATTTTACGTGTATTGTATAATTCTTGTGCATTTTATTATTATGTATTGTTAATCTTTCCTACTTGTGTAAAGGAAAAAAGTTTGCAATGGATACTAAAAAAAAATGTGATGACGTGTTGTGATTCTACAATGTCAAATAATTGTCTCTGTTTCTATTCTGCATTATTATGATTAATGTAGATTTTTCTTCATAGTAAATAATTATAAATAATTGTTTACTTTAGGCTTTGTTTCTACAATAAGCTGGTACTAATTTGTGGGCATGATTCAACAGAAAATGGCAACTAATGCTATTGAACAAATATCTTTTTAACAGATTAATAGCAAAGAAATCTCAGAAAAAGAACATTTTGTAAAATATTATGTTTAATATATTACAGACTGTATTTTAAATAAGAACACACAAATTAGCAATACAGTAAGTTAAAACTTTCTTCATAAAAAAAATCCAGTTAAATGTTCATTTAAGCAATAAAAAACTGCATTACTGTACCCAGATTTGATTACATTAGAGTTATGACAGAACTCCTCCTTCAAACTTATTAACTGGGTTGATATTAAACAAAATATAAATGACTTGAAAGAGGGTTATAAAATGGATTATTAAAGTGACCATGTTGTTTATTATATGAACACTCTCAGGTGAAATTAATTTTGTAGTGTGTGTTCTGAGTGTACAGGGCTGTTTCAGTTTTATCTTTAATTTTATTATCATATAAAGTTGTATTCTAATGTTTGGGTTCTTTTCAGCCTGATGACAATCCACAGAAAGTCATTCAACTTCAATATATGGATTGGGATCAGGAAGAAGTATTGCCAACTAGCACTACATCAGTGTTGGCATTGTTAAATCAAGTTGAAAGATGGTACCGACGTACATCTGGTGGACCAATTGCTATACACTGCATGTAGGTTTTCTTCTATATTCAAGGTGGAATTTTTTACACATATAATATTCTGTTTAATCTTTGGTCAAGGTATGTCTTTCAAAACATTCAGTATTCTTTACATGTTCACAAGAGAGATCAGTAGTTGTTGTTTTTCTCAATAGCTTTAGTGAATATTTAGAAAAGGGTGGCCAAATGTTTAAATGTTGGAGAATACGAGATATGAAAATTCAGAGGAAAATCAGATAAAATTGTGCACCCCATACATAATGTCACTATAAACTCTTGTTTCAAATAAACTATGTTATTAGTAACTGCAAACTTAAGAACCAACATAGAAATACATAGTAATTTAGATTTTAAGTGAGATTGACTATTTCCAATATTCTTTTACTTTCCTACAATGCAAAATAATAGGCTAGGTTAAGATTCACTGTTGCAATGCCAAACTGTCCTTCTCCAGTCACTGTATCAGAAGTTCACTCATGAGTTCTAACCACAATTGAATTTCTTTAACAATCTATAAATCCACTATTGCCTCAGCTTTCTTTCTTTAAAGTTATGTTCCATCTTTTCTCACTATACATGCAAAATATTTGATTTAAGGTTGAAAAAAAATGCACTTTTTCAAGTGTTAAAATGTAATCTCGATACAATACATACCTCTTCTCGCACAATAAGCCTTCTCAATGTTCCACTGCTCTTTAATGTAATAATTTTTTTTTCTCACTTGATGAACTAGCCTTTATATCCCTTGAATTTAAGCTGCCCATTTACTATGAATAGAACATGTGATAGCCATTCACAAAAAAGAGCATGACACACTCTCCTAAAGCAGCTGGCTCCCTCTGTATTGGCACAACATATGTTGGTTGAGTTTCTCACTTGGTTTCAGTTTTCAGATTTTGTTTCTTTTTTTCCCACCATTTCATAGTTTGTTTGTCTTTGATATTTGTATGAATAATTTTATATTACAATTTCTTCTATTTGGGATGTTACAACCTTTCATTACTATTTTCTCACAACTTCTTGGGAATTCTGAATTTGCAATTTACCATAATTACCACCATGGCTTCTGAAGTTAATGATAACACATGCACACCTGTTACTCACACCTTGGGGTCAAAATTACCTGAAGGGTAGGTGCAAGTCGTAGTTCCTTGGAAGAATATGGACTATTCTCTTTGTCATTCATTCCCAACACTATCTCGCTGTATCATTCTCTGATAGATAGCATCTACCTTCTTTTGTGATTTTCTTCTTGTAATTTCAGCTATACCTTCTTGGTAATTCAAGTTACAAGTTGTTTCTTTTCTTTGCTTCTACAAAGCTTAGGGAACTTCATCTGCCTTGTAATACAGGTTGTGCAATGTACAATTCCCTATTCCTAGAGTTGAGCAGGCATTCCTTATCCTCCTCATAATGCCAGTTGCATGATGTTTATTCCATGCTCTTATGGTTGGGTTGTGGTGGTTATTTTTCTGCTCATAATACCAGGTACAGGATGATTACCTATTCTTGCAGTTGAGTTGAAACTCATTACAGTCCCATAAGTTTGGGTTCAGTTTGTTCTACTTCCTATATCCCACAGTTGATTTTAAAGTTTGTCTGGTGAATGTTTTTTGCATACTTCCTCTTCATAATTCCAGTTGCTTGCAGTATAACATTCGGTTTACTAACAGGAGGTGGTTGGTATATATATTATTCATGGTCCACTTGCTCTGACCACTATACACTGTTCATAATGATTTCAATTGTACATGAGGCCCTCCACCTTGTAATACGGAGAATGGGATGTTAAACGTGTTCTGTATAGTTGAGGTTGAGTAGATACCTAGCAATATCTAAATGAATACCTACATCTTCATAATTCTGAAACCTGGCTGTTAGATTTCCATTTGTCAATGTGCATTTGGAATTACCTCTGTGTCCAATTACTTGTGATTCTTATACTACCAAAATCAGATTTCCAGTCACATTTCTGAGGTTGAAGATGGAGAGAGATTCATACTGATTTGTATTTACACTAGATACATTGTTTATGAGGTCTTTCTTTTACCCACTTCAGGCCTTGATGCCACCAGTTTCTCAACACTACACTCCTTTGAGGATGAAGAACATACCTGTTCCAGTAGTGGTGCAGCCCTTATGTAAACTTCTATTCAAATACAGAACACATCTAATTGATTTTCTATGGATGCTTTGTGAAAAGCTCTCTTATTTTACTTTACACCTGTTCCTCCACCTTCTAAGTGTGGTATTCTAGTTATTTTGTGAGAAGGGATATGTATTATATTGGAAGTTATAATTTTCTTGCACTGAGAATGGATTTCTGATAAATACTTACCTCCTCTCAAACACTGTTCTCATCCCTCTTTCAGTGTTCTTCTAATTCTTGCAGGCCTAATGTCAAAAGTGACATTCATTTTAACTAGTACAGTGTGTGTCATGCTCCAATTGTTGAAGGATTGTCTATGCATGATAAATGAACAGCTCAAACTAGTGTATCAACAAGAAAAAATTATTTCCATTGTGTTAAAGGGTAGTGGAAGATCAAGAAGATTTATTTTGTAAAAAGAAATATCTGTGTAAGAAAATGATAACATTTGCTTTTTTTATATTGTGTTATGTTTCTAATTTTACTTGTTATCTAGATAATTTAATGTTGTATAAGTAGACATGTATCTAGGGAAGGGGAGTCCAGAGTTCTTGACTTTCACCACATTTTTCACAAAATTAGTAGTTATTCTTTGATGGATTAGCAGTCCATGGTCTACAGAGGATCTGGAAACCTTCAATTTTAAAATACATTAACAACTAATTTTGTGTGACAATACATACTGAAAGCTATCCCCCATATGTCTGTCTTAGATTTGAATACCATTAGTCTTTAGGCAACTCCCATCTAATCCCACAAGTTTTTTTTAATTTTTTGTGAAAAACACCATTTTATTTATAGTAACTTGACTTCATGACTCTTACTATGTATTTCCTTTTGTTGTGCTCTGTTATAGTGAATTAAAATTATCAGTTATGTATAAATGATGATAAGATCTCATTTTATTACTACCAGGAATGGTGCTAGTAGGTGTGGCTTGTTTTGTGCCACGAGCTGTATTTGTGATCAAATAAAAACAGAGCACCTCATGGACATTTTCCAAGTAGTCAAGTGGATTCGCAATAATCGACCAGAATTTATTTACTGTTTGGTAACTATTTCACATATGTTTCTTCTTATAACAGTTAATAATAATAATAGTTGAAAACATTTTTTTTCTGCATTGAGTATTTTTTCCTCGATATACTTAACTAAAATAAATTTTGATACTCTGTCTATTCAAACAAATGGACTGTTGATTCTGTATCTTTCACAAACAAAATATGAGTGTGATGTAACAAGTAAACATAAAAGAATGAAAGAATTTAACTTTTTTTTTTCCAGTGCTGTGATAACTTGTGTATAGTTTCCTAAATAATTGACTAATTAGCTTCTGCTATACATTGCACTCCAAATATGTTCCATTATTAGGTTTTGGTATTAGGATAAATCACATTCACTGAGTTGTAAGTTAGCAATTTATTAATCATCTTCTTAAATGGTACAACCTCCTCTCACCAAAAACAATCTTGATCCAGGTTTATCCTCTAAGCATTGCTAAAACATTTTAATAAACAGCACACCAGTTTATACTTCATTTTTGCACCATTTCAAGATGTATTGGTCATGTGTGATTATTCTCTACCAATTATAATGTTCCATCTATATTAGTGCAACTAGCTCCCTTTACTAATCAAGCAAAATCCTCACTTTCAAGAATTGGCATTCTATTGTATAGACATGTGTTTTAACTCATTCTCCATGTGGCTACAAAATTTTGACTGTGCTTTATCACAAATGTATATCAGTTTCAACTTTAAGTTTTGACTTCTTGTATTTGATTCCCATTTTTCTACTCATTCGTCAATCTGCACTTGTTCATTTCTGTATCTTATGCAAGGTATTTTCACTGGATGTTTTCTCCAATGGACTAAACTTGGTATAATTTGAGTATCTCAAGGTGTTTCCTCTGGATCTGGATGTTTTTTTTGTCCAGGCAGACAACACTTGTCGATCTTGTAAACCTATGCAAGGTGTTTCCACTGGATGTGTTTGCCCAGATAGACTGCATTTGGCCTATTCATTTACAATTTACAGCCCTAGACACATATATCACATTATCAGGCACATCACAATTCCTAACTATCACTATGTCCTATGCTAATGCTAGCTACATATGTGTACAAATATGAGCTATCTGTTGACAACAGGCTGATTCTGAATTACCTCACAAGTTTTCAACAGACAAATTCAAAGTGCTTCCTCTGGATTTGTTGCTTACAATATCATAGACAAGGCATTTCCAATGTATGTTTTACCCGGTTGGACAGCATTTGACATGCTCCTGTTTTCCAAGATTCTACCTTTGGTGCATTTTTATTTGAATCTGTTGTTGATTACACACAGGATTTTTCCCCGTATAATGCTCTATCACTTCATAGTTAAAGCACTTCTTCAGAATGGACGTGTACATCTTTTTTAAGGCTATGGTGCCTGCCTACTTCATTCTACTCCATATGTATTACTGTGTTAATTACTTGGTGAAAAGCGTACTTGTTCCAGAAGTAGTGCTATACCCCACAGATGTGCCCTCTTTTGTTATTATGGCACACCTGTTCTTTTAAAGCAGTTGTTCTCCACTTAATTGAATTGTGTTGTGCCTTCACTGGTCCCTCCACCTTTGCAACATGGGATTTTTGCTTTGAGTTGAGAGGGGGTAGTACCATTTCAGAAAGTAACATTTTTCTTACTCTGAAAATGTATTTCTGATTGTTACTTACCTTTACTCACTTACTTTCCACCCTTCGTCCCTAATTCTAAAAGTGAGGATTATAATGGAATAGTAGTGTGAGCTCACTATGCTAGTATAGATGGAACAGTATGATTAGCAGAGGGTAGTCACATGATCAACACTTATTCTGAAATAGTGCAGAAGTGAAGAGGTTAAAAAACTGGTGCACTGTAACAAAAAATTTTTAGCAGTGAAGTTGAGAATACACACAGTGGTTAAGATATCTGACCTCTATCACAGTTTTAACTATAAGTGGGCTAGAATTCTTGTACAATAGGTGTCTGTGACTTTTTGGTGATAAACTCAAACAATAAATGGACAGCATAAGATCTGATTGTTTTTAAAATATGTTCAAAACAAGAAAAAACATGGATAAAGATTAGTTACACTACAGAAAATAATAGTTTTATCAAAAATTCTAAAGCTCTTTTTCTTGTCAATGGTTCACACAGGCTGATTCAATTAACCCCTTAAATGTGGAGTTTTATGAAATAAATTATTAACCAATCAAAATTTAGTAATCAATTGAGTGCATTCTGCAGGCTGTTGATCAAAAGAAATTAAAACTAACCATATGGTATATCCTGCAATTGCTTGTTAGCTTACAGTTGCACCATATGATATGTTTCAGAGCTAAGGGGTTAACTTAATTCCTAAATAACTTGATACAATAGTCAAAAGTTGTAAACTAACTACAAGAAGGTGACCATAATTGTTTTGGAAACAATTTGGAAAAAGGGTCTGTTTTTGAAGTAGGACTGATACATGCTGATTTGGTTTATAGAAATGATCCCTTTATCATGGTGAAAGAGAATCAATATTAAGTTTTTGAAGGACAAATTTAAACCCTTTACTGAGAATGCACAATTTTCTTGTATGTTGTTACCATTAACAACAAAGTTTATCCAATTTTCATTTTTGATTTCAATTGTTTCCATGAATTTGCATTCAAAATTTGTATCATTCTCAAATTATATGTGTTATTAGTCTGAATTTGAGGTTTAATGTCCCATACTATGATAATCCTATAACAGGCAATAATGCATTTACCACAATTTTCCAGAGAATGGGGTTGACTTTATCTGAAAGTACAAGCCTCAGTTCACTGGATGTTAGTCTGAGGTTCAATTGGTGATTTCATCTTGTTTACCTGAACATGTTTCTGGACAAAATTTGAAATTGATTTTTTCTGGCAACTTACTTTATTCATCACATTCTGCACTCATTCAGGATAGTTCACCTCCCACTCCCTTTTTGCAATTGGTTAATCAGGTTTGTTGTGTTTTGATATCTCTCATGTAGCCTATGATTCCTTCCCTTTTTATTGGGTGATATTCCATTATCTAATTTTTGTTTTTCTTCTTTCATCAACATAAGTGTTCTTTCTCAGAGGTTGGATGTTGGCATACCTGGACCTCCTTGTTTGTTCGATCATCAAGCCTTGGATCCTGATGTTTCAGTCCACTTTAACTAAGCTTATTTTTCAAGTTTCTTATCCTGTCCTCTCTTTTACATTACCTTTCCTCCTTCCAGTTATTATCTGAAACCTTTCATCAGTCTTTTGAAGCCTTTACAAATAAGCTCAGAACACTTCTTTGGTTTGCCATGGTTCATTTATTGTTTTCTACTCTGTCTCTCAATACCTGGCTACTGTGTTGTTGTAGAGTGATGCAATACTTGAGGGAGTGCATATTCCCGACAGGATTTCTATCAAGGCCTCTTTCTTTGTGAAACCATGTATGGGAGTCATCCAGAATCTGTGGAATTATGGATCAATGTGGCAAGGTTACATTCTTCCTTATCTTCTCTGGTCACACATTTGTCTTATCCCTCCCAGGACTCTTCTGCTTAGTCTCCCACCATAGACCCTTACTTTCTTTCAGACATTCCTGCCCCTATCCTCATTTTTCCTTCACAATAGAACCCCACAAACTGCTGAGACCAGAATTCTACACTTTTCAGCTTTGTTGGGCTAATTCATGACAGAATTATGGGTTTTACAAGTTCTGTTGAATGTTTTTCTGATCTCTACCACCTCTTTGAGATATTTTCTTTCTCAGTTGGTTTACCAAAGCTGTTCAAGACCTTCTGCACAAAGAAGCTTTCATGTAAATGTACCCCTCTCAACCAGAATTTTATTCCCATCACTTCATGTTCCCAAAGAAGAGAAGATTGATAACCAGTTATTGATATGTCCCAGTTGAATTCCTTTCTGGACTCCCTCTCAATTCACTAGAAAGTCCTATTTTTCAGTGTTTTTCCTAGGGCTTTTGATGATCGAATTGTGATGGATGCCTTTCTTCTCATTCCTATTGCTCTTGAATCATGTTTGTTTGTTTTTTTGGTCCATCCCTGAGGTTTGGATGCTCCAGTTCAGGGCACTACTATTTGGTCTGTCATCAGCTCCTTATGTGTTTTATCAAGTGGTATGCATATTTTCTCATCACCTTTACTTGTTGAGTATTTGCACTCCTTACTCCATTAAAGACTAGCTCCTGCTTGCCTTTTATATTACCAGCCGAAGGTCACACATGTTTACCTTTACAAGAAGCATCAAGGGTGGGTTTTCTGATCAAGTTGAAGAAGTCCATTCTTACCCCATAGAATACTATATTCATTTGGAGGTTTTTCTTCAATTTCACCATCAGTGAGGTTTACCTTTCTCCTGTTTCCCTCAGGGATATGGAATAAGCAGTCACAACAGCCCTCACTTTATATTCTGTCCTAGATGGCTCAAGAGGTTCTCTCTCTTTTGGTGATGTGGGTTTCCTTAGAAGCTCTTATTCTCTTGGGTCCCCCACTAGTACAGCGGTAAGTCTACGGATTTACAACACTAAAATCAGAGGTTCAATTCCTCTCGGTGGACTTGGCAGATAGTCTGAGGTGGCTTTGCTAATTGAAAACACATACACACATTCTCTTGGACTTAACTTATGTGCATTCACTATATGGGTGATTCTTGGTCAGTGGAACTTTCCATGGATCCTTTTGATCCATTATATTACTCTTACTTCCAAGATCGGGGCTGACCTTTCTTGGTGGCTCAACATGGATGACACCATGATAGGGGTTCCATTTCCTTCATCTTGTTCAGATTTACCTCTGTTAATGGACACATCTTTGTCAGGTCGGGGACTTTCCTCAACTCTTGAGAAGTTTCTAATCTGTGGTCTGTCAGTGAGCCTGCCCTCCATATCAGCATTAACTGTTGGCAGGTTGTCTGCCTTTTACCCATTTTATTCCTCTTCTGTGGGAGAGGGAGGTTATGGTCTGCTCTGACAATTCCAGTGCCACAATTATATCATCAAGCAAGATGATACTAAAATCAGATCTCTGTGATTTCAGACTCTAGATATTCTTTTCTGGACCAATGGCCACCACATGATGGTTTTAGCTTGCTACAATCCTGGTACTATGAACCTGATTGTCAGTTGGTTATCTTGTCCCAACCATATACCCCTCATAAACTGGTCCTTTCATCCACAGGTCTTTTGTTGGGTGTGTTCTTGCCTGGAAACACTTCATATTGATCCATATAATGCGTGCTTGAATCTCAAATAACAAACTTCCTTCTTTTTGGTCTCTCATTCCACACCCATTAGCTTTGGGAGTGGATACATTCAGTTAGGATCAAAAATGTCTTTACATCTATGCTTACCCTCCAATTCGACTCCAGTCCAGAGTTGTATCCCTTATCCAGACCATTCTTTGTTTAGTCCTGCTTGTTGTTCTGTGCAGTTGTGATTCCCTCTGCTTTGGCCCTTAACTTGCACCACATCCACTGCTTTTACCCCTGTCCTTGTTTTCTTATTAATCAACCTCAGTCAGATATAGTTCATCCAGATTTCACAGTTGGCTTTTGTCAGGATCATTACCTCAGCCAACAGTCTGACTACTCACATTATCTTTTTCCTTTTCCAAACCATCAAACCTTTTATAACCACTTACCAAAGATGTTGGTCTAGCTTCTGCCTTTGGCCTTTTGGCCATGGCTTTCATCCTTCTATTCCTTATCTTTTCCAACTCCTTACCTGATTGTTTGAGAAGAGCATGTCTATTTTGAAAATGTATAGTTATTGGACAGTTATGTCAAACACCTTTCATTCCTTTCATCTTTTTTGACTTCCATGTTCCTTTGGTTTGCTGGCTTGTGATCTTAACATAGTCCTTTATGTCCTTTACAGTTCTTTCTATATTGCCCTCTGCCCTGACTGGTCTGTCCTCCCTAAGACCTGTGCTGACCTGGAATGTGATTTGAGTTTCTCACCCATTTCCTTACCTTCATTTTCTTATACTCCCATTCCAACCTGGATAGGCTTCTTTCTTTGCTCCTTAATATACATATTGTCTTTTTTTCATGGTTTACATTCTTTACTTTTTATTCCCTGGAACTTCTCAGTTTTCTGTGATCTATCATCTGTTACTTTCACTGATGGAATATTTGAACATTTCCATAGTAAGTAGCTATCTACATGATGTTTATTTGCAACAAATTCATCATCTAACAGTATCTTTGGCTGCTCACATTCACCTTCCTTTTGAGGAGATTATTCAGGTTGAAATGTAGACTACTCCCAATATCTTCATTGCTCATTATCTGCACAATCCCACTGTATCTTCTTCTGGCAGATACTGACTTCCTCCTGTGAAAATTTTAAAAATGTCTATTTGCCTTTGGCTTTCATATATATATTTTCTTTTCAGCATCCTTAATCTTTGATTCAACAATGAAGATATCATTCTGTGACAAATGTTTCTTTGTCGGGTATGCTTTGCCACAAACATGCACTAGTTTTGAGTTGCAGTATAACAGTCACTGTAGAAATGGAATGTTCCTGTAAAACCAATAGTTGCTTGTCTACTGGTGTATATATCTGTAATAGATATAAATCTATTTCTATCTTTGCTTGACCATCACTCTTGAAGTTCAGGAGTAAAGCAGAATGGGATATTTGCCTATTAATGCAATGCTTCAATCAAATAAATTGGGGTTGGTGTGCTTTTGAAAATATGGAATTGCATTGGACAGTCTCCAGTGTGGTGTTTCTCCCCACCACATTTTCCTTCCCTTTTTTCTTATATTGCAGCATGGAAGTCTTTACCAGTTCCCAGTTGCTTGGGTGTTGGACCATGGAAAATTCTGAATGAATATAGATATTTACAGGTAGTTCTTGATTTACAAGAATTGGTCTCATAAATCAAATGCTATTTCCCATAGGTTATACATGATGCATGCAATCCCAGTGGGAATGTCATTAGTCAAGCCTTGATATACTGCCTATGCTCACTTAGTCAACATAATATATTTAAAAATACATCAACTCCAGTGTGAAGCATGATAAATTGAATTTAATTACTTTGTCGTATGACCAAACAAATCCTGCGACTATCTGGCTACTGCACAGATAACTGCAACATTATTCTCATTGTAACATCACTTCAGCTATTGTGCATTGCACTGTCACAGATATTATTGTAATAAAGCATTTGCATTAGCTAAACCTTCAATCACATATTGAGCAAATGCTTCTGCTTGTATCATTACAAGACACAAATTGCTCAAAAATTGTTAATTTGAATTCACAATCTTGTAAATCAAAAAATGGTATTCTTCCATCAATCTTGTTAATCCAAAAATACATAAAACAAATTTGTGTAAATTGAGAATTACCTGTAATTTACAATACATACCCATTATTATCCATTTAGCAAAAAGTTGCTAAAGCTGGTTTTCTTCCTTCCATTTTCCCTGAATGCATTTTTGCATGTGGACAGCAATAGACAAAATACATTGGTGGGACTAGATCCAGCCCATGTGGAATTCTCCTCATAATTCTGGATTCAGGGTGACAATATCCTGTTCCTAGGGCATAGTGCTGTAGATGTCTTTTCTTATTAAATCCAGTTTCAGGAGATTCCTTCTCTGTTTTTGTAGTTAAGTTTGGAAGACTTCATCTGCCTCGTAATACCAGCAACAGGATGTCCATGCTCATTTCCTACAGTTGGGCAATTTGTTCCATTTCCTTTTTGTAGTACAAGATACAGGATATTTCTGCCCTGCATTTGTGGATGAGTAAGTTATTATTTTGCCCATAATAGTGGCTACAGCTTTATTTTGTTCTTAAGGTTGAGGCAAACCATGACCCCATGGTTCCAGGTTTAGTTTGTTGCACTTCTCACTCATACAGTAGTTTTGGGAGCTTGTCTAGTAATAACTGGAAGTACACTTCTATTTCATAATTCTAGTTGCTTGATGTATGACACTGTTTACTTTCTTGTTACTGCATTTTTTCCATCCTCGGCCTTTTGATGCCAAGGGAGAGTTATGGAACCTTATCTCTTTTGTTCAGGCTGGGAATATACCCGCCTAATCTTATTTATATATTGATAGAGCTTGCATCTCTCAGAAAGGGTTCTGCTTTTGGAAGTATTTTCCTTTTCTACACATTTTGTATTTAATTCCCTAGTTCCTGGGAAAAGAGAATACCTGTTCCAGAAATAGTGCAGTACACCATAAGTGTGCTTCATTTTCATCTCCAAACACACCCATTCATTCTGGGCAGTTGCTTTCCACTTTGATATTTGTGCACCTTCACCAGTCCTTCCTTTTTTGCAATATTGGACTCTAGCTTTATGTGAGAGGGGATAAGATTTTACTGGAAAATAATATTTTTTACACTGAAAATGTATATCTGGTGTTCTTATTTTGGTATCTGCTAATTCTCAAAAGTGATGATTGAGCTGGGATGTCAGGGGGAGCTAGTTACATAATATGTATATGTTTAGAAATGGCATGAAACTGATGGGGTATAAAGACTGGTACACTGATTTCAAAATTTTTAGCACTACTTAGAGGTAGACAAGGATCAAAATAGCTTTGTGAGGTTGGAAGAGATAAGTGCTTATTGGAAATATGGAAATGCATTCAGTGTAAGAAAATGTTAACTTTAATTACCCAGCTCTAGTTACCATTTACCTCTAAGGTTATCAGTACTTTTGAAAATACCGTAATGTGTCTATAAAACTATGTGTACTCAAACAATAAATACTGGGAATACAAATAATATTTCATAATTAGGTACATGTTAGTATTAAGGCCAGATGTTTGTATATCATTGAATAAAAAGCAAGTTTTTGAAGAGGGATGGTGCTTAAAACAATGATCAGATAATTAATATTAACCACTAACACTACTTTTATATTCTAAGTTTATTCATTGTTTTTATTTCAGTTCTTTCATTATTATTATTATTCGATATAGAACATTTTAATGTTTACTATATTGCTATGTTTATTTCCAGGAACAGTACAAGTTTTGCTATGAAGTTGCCTTAGAACTGGTGGACTCATTTTCTGTATGTGGAAACTTACAACGTTCTACTTAGATACAGAAGCTTTTTTGAAAGTAAAAATGATTAGAAAACAGTCATTAAAATACTTTGTATTTCTTGTCATCAAGTTACTATAGCGAAAATTCAGAATTTACTTCACTTGTAAAATTTGGGTTTTCCAACTCCACCATTAATTCATTGGTTATTTCAATGCCCTGTTATTTTACCTTGTATGTTAATAAATATATTTAGCTCAAGTTTCTGTTTTGATATAAATAATTCTTGAAACAAGTGATTATTGATATCAAAAACATGAAGTATTATTTCATTTTTTTAAGCATGGCTTTAGTTTTTCAGCTAGAATAAGTCTCTTAACATTAAATGCAGGGCCATTTTGCTAATATGAAAAATAATGAGGCAATATTTCATGTTTATTCAGTAATCTAAGTGAAGGAAACCAAAATCCATGTGTTTCACACAAACTATGAAACTCAGGTGTGAATATTACCTCCTAGAATCCTAATAATTTCTTTTTTAACAAATTGCATGAAATCACTTGTTGTAGAACTTCTCATTCATTTTACTATGTTAAGCATCATGATTTGAAGTATGAATCACATAATGCTATGTTTTACTATTTTAATAGATTAGATTTTTTGTCAACTGTTTCATATACCTATTTGGTGCTTCATCAGGAAACTTCCAGATGAATAGTTTTGTATGAATAATTGAGTTCAGTTTTCTTAATAAATGCTAGTGTGATATCATGCATCAAATTTTATTATTTAAAAAAAACAGTTATAAGAACTGCTGTCTCCAGAAATGTTTCTTTTGTATTTTTGGAGAATAGTTGTTATTTCTATCCTCAAATACTTTTAAGGGAAATTAATTTTTGATAATTGTCATATATTTGTGTATATATTTTACTGGTGCCTAATGTTCTCCATTTTCACTTACTATGAAAACAAATATCTAAATACCTTTGTCAGGAGATTCACGTATAACTATTGTTTAATCAATAAACTGTGACCAAAGTAGTGAAAGCACAATAAATGAAAGGTAAAAAGAAAACATTTAAATATATAATTTGGTTTTTAATTTGCTTCTGAGCTTATTTGTAAAATTGCTTTTCACTTACATATATATATATATATGTGTGTGTGTGTGTGTGTGTGTGTGTGTGTGTGTTTAGATTTAAAATCAAATAAATATGTAATTTGGAGAAGTATTAGTGGTGCATGTGTGCCTGTTTTATTAACTTTTAAAGGTTTTCTCTGAAACCTTATTTATTTCTGATTGCATTTTCTTCACGTTATTAATGAATAAAAGTACTACAAATATGCTTTAGTGTTGAACCACTTTATGTATTACAAATAAAACCAGTACAATGTTAAATTATGCAAACATGAAAATCAGCATTAATTTTTAATAATCATACTACCAAATAGATCCTGTATTCATTTCATTTGAAAACAGGCTAAACTTTCCTTGAAGTATGTTTTGAGAAAGCTACTGTTGTTTTTTTTTTACAATTTTACCATGTATAAAGTTCTATTGTATGAAACCAGTCATAGTTTGGATTAATTATGCATATATTATGTTGTGTAACATTCATTTACTTTCTAAGTTATTAAAATGTACCATCATTAGCTTTCAAATTGTGATATTTATGTATTTTAAACCATATTAAACATAAATGAAAAATCCTTGTAACCAAACATGGACAAACAGGCCGTAGTTAGAATTCAGAATTTATACCAATTTTTCTAAATATTGTGTGCTGTGCTTAGAATGTAATATGCTACTGAACTGAAATATTAATTTCATTTTATATTTTTCTGTACAGAGAATGTTATGATTACTTAGTTAAGTGTTTCTTATGAGCTAGAAGTGCTTGTCATGTGATATTTCTCTCCTGAATGGAAAACAAAAACGTTATTTTGGAAAAGTGTTCAAAGGTTGTGGGTATAGAATAAGTATGGACTGTTTGTTTTGATAGCAGTTTCTCAGGCTAGTTGTAAGAACAAGTTCAATAAATCATTCTGTGTATTTGTTGCTAATATTTAATTACTAGTTAAGATATGTCCCTCAAGATTGCATAATGAATCACTTTGTTTTTGTCTAACTACAGAATTAATTTACTAATGGTCAACATTCTAGTGAAATATTACATCAGTTGTTTTATTTTGTATCAATATTCACTATAAAAATAGGTAAATTATTACTTGCTGGTATCATCATGACTTTGGATCCCATTCATAAAAGTATCTTAAATTTTCTTTCAGTTTCAGTAAAATGTTACCGATAAATAATTCATATTATCAATGTCATCAGAGCTTGATGTGTTGCCACTAATACTTAAGTGATGAACTTTTGTTAGACATATGATTGGATTACATGTTAATTATAGAAACATAATATGTTTAATCAATATTTTTACAGTAGAGAAAAAATTTGTAATTCATGAATAATCAAATAAATTAGAGTTTATCCAAAATTATTCAGTGAGTGTTTAGTTTTTAATTTTGGTGATTGGAAGATGCTAAATATTGATTTGTAGAAAGTATTCACATAAACACTGAAATAAACAAGCACCTTGTAGTTCTCAAAGTATGTAGAATCTTTTTTTTTTAAGGTTGTCTAAGATGTGTCTGAAATATTGTTTTTGAGCAATAACTAGAATTCTGTCCTAGATTTGGATAGCAGTATAGAAATAGGTATATTTTCACAAGGGGCACCAGAGCATTGCCACTTCAAAATTGATATGTGACTATAAACAACAACACATCTTCTAATTGTATCCCTGTTACTATAACATCTTAATTTGTTACATCTCTTTACAAGCTAATTTCTGTGTTTTAAAATAAAAAAGTGCAACTAAAGCAGTGATTCTGTGACATGTTGTATTTACCGTTCTGTATTTCCACTCACATATATGGTCAGTTCAAATGACAGCAGTAGGCCACTCTTTTTTTTTTATTATTTGTGGCAAACACAGAGCATGTTTGAATGACAAATTTAGTCACCCATTTCTTGATGTGTGGTAAATAGAGAACATGCTTCAATATTCATGGTCAGTCATGTAATAAGATGAACATTTAGAAACACATAAGACCTAAATTCATATTTAGTAAAATTTATTAACCTTCATAGTTCTGAATATGTATATTTAATGTGGAGATGGTCATCTTACCTGTATATTTGCTTCCAAGCTAAAAATACCAGAAAACCAAAATTATTGTCTAAAATTCTGTAGTCACCACAATGCATAGTTACTTCTTGCTTGACTGTGAGTCATCTTCAGTAAGAAAAATGAGTGTTCTATCTCTTTTCAGACCATTGAGAAAACTGCATAAACTAGTCTAAACCACATACATGTATATACTGTGTGGAATATATATAATGCTAGGAAAGTAAAACTTCATGCAGAAAAATGAAATATAATAATTGATTTTGTTTGCATAAATTTTGTTCACAATATTTATTATTTTTGAAGCCTGTTATATAGTAAAATATAGAAAGTTAAGTTTAAAACTTATTTGCTCTAATGTAGAACATACTACGTGTAGATAGGCATTGACCTTTTCCACCATATGATCAGGTGATATCTTGACTTGAAAACTTTATCACCCTTATTTTTTGCCAGAATGACCAACAGTGATGTAGGTAATACATGTGTCCCAAGAAGAATAGCATTGAAGAACTTTGTATATAATAATATATCAGTAGGGATTTGTAGATTTCTGAAAGCTTTTAACCTTGAGTATATGTGCTTTCTTTAACACACACGCATTTGTTGTTTTTTTTGTATTAAATAAAGATTGTTTTCAGTGTATTATACTCTCTGTACAATCTCTTTCTTTCTTGTAACTCAGTCAAACTAAGAGACTAGAGTTTTAGTCTACAGTATATTTTCTACTTGAACTTCCTGTTATTTTGCAAACCTTATCCAAATACTTGAAGAAAAATCAGTGAATATGTAAATATCCCACCTTTGTAGTATAATATATGTTGACTTTTCAGTCTAATAAGTTCCAAACCATGAAAATTAGGAGTGCTGACAGTGTTGAAACACTTCTGCCATGATTTGTAGGGATATTGCACATCCTATGTTATTATTATAAGTGTAATTGTAAACTTTACTAGCTTTATTAATATGGTTTCTGTCTAGTGTAATCAAATTTTACTCTGGTTTTCCAAATGTCTAGTTCCTATCATTTACAGAGGTTTACATTTTTTTTCTATTTTAAATTTAGTAACCTCACTTTTTAAACTGTTCTAACATCAATTAATAAATTCTATAATTTGTCGATTGGTTGGTTGGTTGATTTAGTGTTTTATGGCACAAAGCAGCTAGGCTATATGTGCCAAACATACCGTAAAAGGTTAAAAGTAAATTTACTAAAATTCATAAAAGGAAATTAAGGTAAAAACAAAACAAAGATTTTAAAAAAGACACATAAATAACATAAAACCAATGTTTACATCTAGTCTACAATGTCAACAGAAAATCTACAGTAATTCAAGTTATAAAAGATTTTCTGTAGCATAACTAACTGTAATAATCATAACTCACCAGGAAGACTAAATGGTAAGTACAAAAACCACCGTCAGTCACCTGAAGTTGGCCTTTACAGTCCTGGTTCCGAGTTATTTGACATTATGGCGATTTTCAAAAATGAAAGTAATAAAAAGGTTTTAAAAGATGTGTAGCAAAATTACAATAATAACTCTCCGGGATGACTAACGGACAGTTCAAACAGAAGCGTCAGTCACCTGAAGTTGACCTTTCCAGTCCTGGTTTTGAGTTATTTAATGTTACAGCCAGTTTCTAATTTCAAATCAAACTAGATGAACTGTGATTTTTAAAATGGAGCCACATTAAAAAGGTGTAATATGTAAATTAAAAAAACTTAAATGGCATTATAAAGATTAATGGCCTTTAAAAAAAATAAAAACTTTACCAAGGTGGACAGTGTCACCATCACCAATAACACTGTCTAACGTTATGGACAAACCTTAGGACAGAACATATTTAAAATGGTGCCCTCGTTGAGAGTCGTAAAGAGGACAAGAAGGTAAAATGTGGCTTATTGTGATCTTGAGTTACACAAACTACACACTGGTGCATCAGTTCCAAATAAAAGAAAACGATGAGTTAAGAAACTGTGACCAGTGCGTAGTTTAGTTAGAACAACTTCCTCTTTCCGATCCTAATGGAAGCAATACGGCCAAAATCCAATATAGGATTTTATTTGGAAAATCTTGTTTTCATGTTACTCACTCCAAGGCAACTGCCAGCTGGCATGGAGTTGAGCCTTGAATACAGGACCATAGTCCACGTATGAGACAGGCACAGCGGTGATTATGCCAAAGCAGATAAACTTAGCTGCGGTGTCGACGAGCTCGTTCCCACGAATACCAACGTGGCCCGGTATCCAGAAAAACTGGATAGAAGTACATGTTAAAGATAATTGAGCCAGTTGGTTTTGAATATTGGTGAGAACAGGATGTAAACCAACGTGAAACAATTCCATGGCCACTAGAGGAACTAAGCGAATCAGTATAAACAGTGCAGTTTGAGTACTGGTTAGCTTTATGCGATTCAAGGCAAGAGAAATGACGTACAGTTCAGCATTGAACACAAAAGCTGTAGAGGGGATTCTGCGTGCAACCACTGAACCACGACAAACCATGGCAGAGCCCACACAGTCACCTGATTTCGAACTATCTGTATAAATAGAAATGGAAGGATGATTTGAAAGATGTTCAGAACAATGGTACCTCGGTTCTCGAACGACTCCCTTCTCGAACAATTCGGTTTTCAAACATATTGTTTGAGAAAAAAATGTCTCGATTGTCGATTATAAACTCGATTCCTGAACCACCGAATGACCCTTCAACCATTTTCAGTCAACACCAAGCTTTCCCAAAACATTTTACCTGCACCTGTCGCTCAGTCCACACCCCCGCTAAAATATGCTGTGAACGTTCTCGTTTTTCTTTTTTTTTTTTTGTTGTTTTTCTAAATATTCTGATTAAATAAGCCACCATGGGGTAAACAAGGATAAGCTGCAAACCAAAAGCAGCTGAAAGCAGCAAACCAAAAAGAAAAGTTGTTAGAACCACAATAGAGGTGAAAAAAGATCTCATAGCAAAGTGTGAGAGTGGTGTTTGTGCGTCTGACCTTGCTACACAGTTTGGTAGGGCAAAGTCTACAGTCTGCACCATGCTGAAAAATAAAGAGGTCATCAAAGAAGCTGATGCTGCAAAAGGAGTTACAGTGCTTACAAAACAAAGATCACAAAGAATGGAAGAGGTAGAAAAACAGTTGGTGATAGCATTTCTGAGACCATCATTTGTGAGAAAGCAAAGCAGTTGCATGCTGACCTCCTGAAAAACACCCCTGGAACGAGTGCTGATACAAGTGATGCCTTTAAGGCTAGTAGGGGTGGTTTGAAAAATTTAGGAAGAGAAGTGGCATACATAGTGTGGTGAGACATAGGGAGGGTGCCAGGCAGAAACAAACCTCATTAGACAAGTTTTTAGTGAGAAATAGGTCCAGTGAGTTTCAAGCAGGTTGTGGCAGTACAAAGAAAAAGAACCCCAGAAGGAGAGTTACCTGACATTTTTATAGAAGGTAACTCTCCTTCCAAACAATAATAACTCTCCTACTCTCCACGTTCCTCACCACCTTTCACTTATGCCATCAGCTCTCCTCAGCACAGGTAAAGTGAGTTAAATTTTCATTTATTGTTTTTCATTGTGTTTTTAGTTTTTGTGGTTGACTTTATATATGTAAGTATTATTATACAGGTATAAATAAGCAATATTTTTACTTAAAATGCTTCATAATGCATAATATTTTGAGGTCTGTAATGGATTAATTTAATTTACAGTATTTCTTATGGAAAAAATTGATTCGGTTTTTGAACAGCCTTCTGAATGGATTAAGTTCGAAAACTGAGGTACCACTGTATTTCCAATTGGGAGTGTCTACTTTTCTCAAATGATTTAAAGATAGGTCACAATTAGGGACTGTAAAAAGACACGGTGGGATGGGCTGACCAATGGATACAGCAAGGACCCAATTCACTGAACTGCATCTGGATATGAAGGCCAAAAAGAGCAATGGCAGATTGTCTGTTCTGAAAAGGTATGACCAACCAAGGAAAGAAAACACAACCCTATGTGGGATACTTTGGTAAGGAACGAAGTTTCGAAGCATATAGTAAAGACAGTTGCAAATGGCAGAGATGCAAAGAAGTTTCATGAGACTCTATGTATAAGCTTTGAACTGGGTAAGTGTGGTGAGAGTCCTTGATGATGAATAGGGTCTAGCACCTTTAAGGCCGATGGTCTGGCAGAGCCATAGACCAGTGATCCATATTCAAGTTTTGATCAAATAAGAGCACGATATATCTTTAGCATAGAACGTCGATCCGCTCCCCAAATGGTGGAAGAGAGGACACAGAGGATGTTTAGTTCTCTTGTACATTTGACCCATAACTGCTTGATGTGTGGTATAAAGGTCAGCTTAGGTCAAAGATAAGCCCCAAGAACTTTGTCTCAGGGACCACAGGCAGCACAACTTTACCGATACGGAGTTCAGAATCAGAGTGGGCGTTGGCAGAAAAGTCCATGCAAACGGTTTTAGAAAGAGAGAGAAGCTAAAGCCGTTTCCTGTGGTTCACTTTAGTAAACGATTTAGGGTAGTCTGTAGTTGCTGCTCAATATACTTCATGTTCGACGACTGACATGATATGTGAAAGTCGTCGACATAGAGCCCGTTTGCAACAGTGAGAGGGAGTTGTTCAGTGATGACATTAATTTTATACTGAAAATGGGACAATCAGGACACAGCCCAAGTTCCTGTAGAAATGAACGGGAAAGTTTCGAACACACACGAACTTGGAATCTCCTATCCATTAAAAAATTTTAATAAACCTGGGTAAATGGCCACGTAACCCATATATATGGAGGTCTCGCAAAACGCCATACCTCCACTTTGTATCATAAGCCTTCTCAATGTCAAAGAATATCAATAAAAATGTTATTTGAGAAAGGCTTCTCTGATTGGCGTTTCATGTCGAATAAGGTTGTCCATGGTGGAGCCCTGTCATTGGAACCCACACCGGATGGGGAAAGGAAGTTGTTTGATTAGAGAAACCAAACTAGACGAGCATTAACTATCCTCTAAGGTCTTACAGAGACAGCTCGTCAAAGCAATTGGACAGCAGTTCGAGAGAATCTTAGGATCCTTCCCTGGCTTAGAGAAAGGTAGAGCAATAGCCTTGTGCCAAGCATCAGGAAAAGCATTCTCCTGCTAGATCTGGTTAAAAACAATCAGAAGAATAGCAAGAGAAGCAAGGGATAGGCAACGCAGTATGTCATAGTGTATATCATCAGGTCCAACTGGTGTACTGCCAGACCGCTGAAGGGCCAGTTTGAGTTCCACCAGTGTAAAGGGATGATTATAGTCATAGAGACAATAAGCTTGAAAGGAAAGAGGTGATTGCTCTGTCCGAATCTTGATGGCTAAGAAGGTGGAAGAAGAAGTAGAAGTGCTAGACATCTGGCAAAAGCTTTCACCGAGAGTATTCGTGATGCTCAGGGTATCAGGTACTTCATGGCCATCAGAGAGCAAGATCGAGAGGGGGATAGAATTATATTGCTTACTGACCTTTTGAATCTTCTCTCATATGACTTTGGAACTGGTTGTAGAAGATATGCCAGTTACGAACTTAATCCGAGATTCCTTCTGGCTTTGACGTCTTACCCACTGAGCATGTGCACGTGCCTGCTGGAAATCAATGAGGTTTGAGTGTGGGATACCGACAAAAAGTACCCAAGGCCCGTTTCTGAACCTTCCATGCCATGTGGCAGGCAGGATTCCACCATGGACAAGGAGAAAGTGGAAAACATATCGAAGTTTTAGGAAGAAATTGAGCAGCTGCTTCTATAATACAGTCAGTTACTGCTGCCACACAATCTTCTATTGATGACTTACAAGTTTTGCAAGAGCAGTGAAAGAGGGCTAGTTTGCTTGATCTATCTTTCACCAGGGCACTGGGTTGGGTGGCATCGACCACGGCCAGTCTCTCTCAAAGTTATGGGAAAATGATCACTGCCTCGTGGATTACTGTCAACTCTCCATGAAAAATGGGAGAATAATGAAGGAGAGCAAACTGAGAGATCAATAGCAGTAAAAGACTGACTAGGTGCGTGGAAATAAGTAGAAGAACCAGTATTGAAAAGAGAAGGGTTGTGATCAGAGAGCATACACTCTACAGAGCGACCCCTCCTATCAATATTAGCACTTTTCCAGATGGGATGATGCCCATTAAAGTCCCAAGGATGAAAAAGCGAAACAGCAACTCTTCAATGAGAGCATCAAGGTCAGATTAATCATATGTCTCTTCAGGCGACAGGTACAGAGAACAAACAATGATGGTATGACCCAAGTAAACACGGATGGCTACGGCCTCCAAGGATGTGTCGAGTGGTAAATGCAGAGTGGGCACATGCTGATCAACCAACAGTGCCACCACTCTGTGCACTCGTCCATCACACAGCCTGTCATTTCTGTGCAAAGAAAACCACCGAAAGGTGTTTGTATCAGCAGGTTTCAGAAATATGTCCTGTAAGGAAAGGCATGTGGGATTGGCAGGAAGCAGTCAATGTTTTGATGTCATCCAGATTATAACGTAAACCTCGACAGTTCCATTGTATCAGGGTGGCCATTTTATTTACGTGTAGGCGAATTGGGTGGAGAGCCCTTCTGTTTACGTCTTTTTCCTTACTGTCCTTATTCGAGGGAGGTCTGTTGACCTCCATGGATCCTGCTCTGGTTCGATTGTGCAGGTCTTTGCTGTTGAAAGAGGATTTCAGAGAGTGAAGTTTTGAACGAATGATTGTTTTGCATCTTAATGTGGGAGAAGAAGATATATCCGAGGAAATGTCTGTACCTGGAACCAAAGGATGTTGATCTTCAGGTTTGTTTGAGTGTATGTAAGGGGCAGAGATAGGTGTTGAAGTTTATTCATCAACTTTTTTAACCATGGAGGTCAAAAGACTTTTCATTTGTTTGGAGAACGATTCTTTTGGAGGCACAGAGAGATCTATCTGCACTCCTATTGTAGTTGTGGAATGAAGTGCAGCAGCATACGTCCAAGATGAGGTGGTAGACAGCAATTTTCGAGCCTCAGGATAAGTAATGTTACGACTCGTTTACAAATGCTGCACCTCTTTTTCTTCCAACTGGAAATATCTGAGAGGGTTTGGAATGTATGCCCGTACTCTGCAATTAAGATAACCTGCATTGATGGTGGCAGGCGGACGTGGTGACGTAAATGTGAGAATGAGGACATTGGTCGGCACCATAATTCTATCTTTACGAGTGGATATACGCCTCACTGCAGAAACTCCTTTGGTAGAGAAACCAGCGAGAAACTCTGACTCTAGGATGTTCTTCAAATCCCTCTTCACCATAACTCTTCTTAGTAAATTGAAAGTTGCATGAGGCGTAACCTCAATAGGTATATTCCCAATTGCCTTTGAATGCAACAGGAATTCACTGTGTTGAGATGTAGATGTTTCTACCAATATGTCATCAGAGCAAAGCTTCTTTACTGGCCTTGGTGATCCAGCAAGTCCCTCTAGTCACTTCTGAATGAAAAAGAGAGACATCAGAGAAAGGTTTATCTGAAAGAGAATTTAGTATAAGAAAATGAGGTACAGGTGTTACAGATGTTGAAAATTGATGCTCAGAATCTTTAAGAGGTGGTCATTTACCTATGGACTATTTTTCACTATTTCATTTAAGTTTTTATTTGGAGGATCCATATTAAAAAAGGAATATTTTGGTGCCCACTGACCCCACCCACTATGAATCCCTACGAGAGGATGCACTACAATACTATACAAGGACACTGCAGCAACGCCAGGGTTTCATGAGCACTATACCCAAACACTAGCATCAGATACAATGTTCACAACACCTGTTGAGAACATCCAACACTGGTACTTGGTTGACCCTTTTCCAATCTTGCAATTACCTTTTTGCTATAATCCTTTTTCTGCACTTCTCATAATTTTTGGAAGTTCAAGTAAGATATTATTTTATTTTTACCAAACTAATCTCATTTCTAAAACCAATTATAACAGTTTCTACTGCTGGGTAGTTTCATTTGTTGAGCGTGAGTTTTTAAGTATTTACAAAGTCCAGTTCACTTGTTGATAATGGAAAAAAAATAATAATTTTTTAAACGTTCCACAGTTTAATAATTATGATAGGTCTAAATTTACAAATAAATAATGTCTTAGTACAAATTTCTGTTACTGTTCATTTCTTAGTATGCATAGAACTTCTTATATGTCTAATACTTCGGCAAAAACATGGACTTAAATTTTATAACACTGACCCAACAAGCCATCTCTTTCAATAATCAGCCAAAAACTCGTCTAGTCTCATTTAATATGCTTTTCATATCATGCATCTCTTGAAAACAATACTCCCTCTGGTTAAAAAAAAAACTACAAATGTCTTAATTGAAAAAAATATAGCCGAGAATATTATAACACCCTCTGATATTCATTGATAACAAGTAATAGTTTACTTTATTTGTCTTTCAGTGACTTTATACTGAGGTGGATAACCAGTTACGCTGTCTTGTTTATTTGTTTTTGAATTTCGCGAAAAGCTACACTAGGACTATCTGCACCAGCTTTCCCTAGCTTTTCAGTGTAAGACTAGAGGTTTATTTTGAATTTCGCACAAAGCTACACAAGGGCTATCTCCAACTATTCATCAGCACCCACCGCCAACTTTTGGGCTACTCTTTTACCCACGAATATTGGTATTCATTGTAACATTATAACGCCCCTACAAATGAAAGGACGAGCATGTTTGGTGTGACGGGGATTAGAACCCTCGACCCTCAGATTACGAGTCCAGTGCTTAACCAACTGGAAGACTAGAGGGAATGCAGCTAGACATCACCACCCATCGCGTACTCTTGGGCTACTCTTTCACCGACGAACAGTGGGATTACGCTGTTGCTGATCAGTTTTTCATATTTTTTTCCTGTTACTGTATTTTTATAATGTGTTTTCGAAAATGTGTACACTATAAAAATGAAAGCATCTTGTAGGTGTTTAACAGGCACCCAGATATTTTGGTTAATTGAAGGTTTTAACATAATGCCAAAGTAATCACAATGATATGTATTCTAATTGCTGGTTACTTGGTTGGTCAGATTTTTCATTACATTCAAAGAATATTTAGATAAATCTATTTTACTGGATTCTTGGATCTGGGTTATTATGAACCTATGCTTTGAGACTGGCAGAAAATTTCTAAGAAATATGTAAGGGTTTTGAGTACTGGTATAACCTGATGGAATTTCATAAAGATCAAAGTTCAAACACTTCTTGAAATTTTTATTGCAAATAAATAAATCATGCAAAATATAAATTATTTTATAATTTTGAATATAAACATTAATATAATAGAGCAGGCTAATATGGGTACAGAAAACTTTATTTAAAAAGCACAAAACGTTACAACAGTCAAGCTTTATGACACACAAACCGAATTATCTTGAATTATCCTTTAAAAATTAACCTAGAACACCTATTTAGCAGAAATTATGAATACAGAAAAACACTGGATCAGCTATTTCAAAAAATAAGTAGTTACGACAAAGGATGTAACGCCAGCACTATAAGTTTATATATGACCAATGATAACTTGTCACGTATAATATGCTGCTACGTTTCTATATAAAATTAGAATCAACCAAATTAAAAGCAATACGCTTAACTTATGATCTTTTCATTCATACTCCTGGCACGTACCTTCACAAAATCAGTAAATCAACCTTAATTCAAAGTTGCTTTACAACCCTCGCTAATAAATACTATAACAAGCACGAAAACAGGAATAACTTCTATACGACATTCATCAAAATCGCAGAAACACCTGACGCATAGAATACATTTATTTCTACATTCAACTACATCACTTCATCAACTACCTTAAAGAGTTTTGTCTCGTCCTTCTCCAACCGACCGGACTAACAATGGACTACCACTGTATGTATAACGTAAAATGTGGAATTGTTATATATAACATGTTTAAATAGTTAGAACCCATCAGTCTTATGTCTTTATTCAATAGACTGTTGTTAGTGATTTAACATTGTAATATGTAATTATAAAATGTCATCTGTTCTGTGCAATTGTCATTAACAAGCAATAGACTCTGGTTCAGGTCTAGTGTCGTTCCCAGGACAGAGTGTGTTAACTTTCAGAGGCAGGAATTGATTGTCTGGTGTCGCTGCTCGTGACCTATTGATCTCATATGTCAGACTGAAGCTTTATTTCCATGTCACTTCTACAACAAGAAAGCAAACATACTTTCTGTCTATTTTTCCTTGGCCTCTCTCGCTTTACAATGGCAAGTCATCAAAGCACAAGCAAAATTTTACGGAAGCCGTGGCTCATTTCCCGAACTTTAACGACCACAATCTCTAAAATTATCTACAAATCAAGAAGAGAAATAACTTTAATGTTTGACCAATCCCAGGTTATCAAACCTAAATAACTACCACGCCTAGACTTGATTTCAGTTTGTACCTGTTGATGCCTTTATTAGCGAAACCACGGTCATTTGTTTCTTTTTAAATTTTGCTCAAAGCTTTAGAAGGTTATCTGCTCTAGCCGTCCCTAAATTAGCAGTGTAAATTAAAGGGAAGGCAACCAATCATTACCACCCACCGACTACTCTTGGACCACTCTTTAACCAACTAACAGTTGGATTGACCATAACATTATAACGCCTCCAGGGCTGAAAGGACGAGCATGTTTGTTGTGACAAGGATTCGGATCTGCGACCCTTAAATTATGAGTCAAACGCCTTAACCACCTGGTCATGTTGAGCCGCCATTGCCGTAATAATGATGTATATGTGAAAGTACAATTGTCTTGTTTTTCATCAATTCTGTACATGAAGATTGTTTACACATTAATCAAAAAATGTACTATAAACTAGTAGCGACAGATAAGTTTTTGAAACAGACTGTAGTTATTAAAAAAATCATTTATAATGTCAGCAAACTCCAATCATCTAAACATAACTTGAAAATATAATAGGCTTGTAACAGAGACATTGCAGAAGTAAAAAAAATATCTTATTAAAATATTTTAATCTTGTAATAAAGACTGACAACAATGTTTGTCTGAAGTAAAATCGATATTTTCTGGAATTGTTTTCGCATGAAAACTAAAGACCAAAACCACGAAGGTTAGTCTATGTGTCAGTAGCGTCGCTGTGCTTTCCAGTTAAAGAAGGAGGGATTTTTAAGGAGGGGCCATAGGTCATTAAAACAAATAAAATATTATACTGTTTGTAGAACTTTTTTTTGTGAAATGATACAAAACGAGATTATTATATATAAAAGTTGGAAAATAATATGTGATCAATATGCCAATATTTTTCAGGGGAGACGGGCCCCCTCTCTACTAAACCTCTGCAATGTGTAAATCAAGGATCACTGCATGTGCTTAAATGTTACAATATTCATCCTAAAGTATTATAAAATGTTAATGTCACACAAGAAGCTGGGGAGAAATTTCAAATGGGGCCATAAACATGTTAGCTATTTTCATTGAACCTTTCTTTAAAATCATGTATAGTACCAACTCCTCTGTTTCATATTTTGAAAGAAATGTTGTATTTACCCATAATGATTAATACTACCCACCATACCAGTTACACCCATTCAAACAAAACTAAAGCTATACACTAAAAACAATATCTATTCTATTGTTGAAGAACACTTTTATCGATGTTTCTGCATAATTTACAACATAACAGTAAAAATTCTCTTTAGTAGAACAAGTGTCATTCCAAAAGAATGGCAAAGAAATATAGACAACTAACAGGAGATAAATTAATTACTTTTTTAATCATATCTAACATGAAATCCGCAAGTATACAAAAGAAAGGATAAATTCTGAATAAATGTTATAACAATACAAAAAGAAATGGGAAAATGTGGTATATTTTATATACCACAAGTAGTATAGGATGTGCGTGCACACGAAGTTCTTTAAAATGTTGCTTGTCTTAGATACAGTTTTATGACACTGTTTTAAAGCAGATCATTTTTGTAATAATGTTGTTGTGATCATTTTAACCCTATAGCACTACTGCCATTTTAAAACTCACCTCAGTGCATGTTACTAATTTACTTTCAACATTTAATTAAACCACTTTAATATGAATGTATTTTCATGAAATCACTATTATCCAGTACGTTATAATTAAATTTTTATGTTATCTAGGGTTTTATTTATTTATTTTAAAAATAAATGTTTATAACACCAACTAAAACTGCACTTGATTCGCTCGCGATTACAAGACTAAATTTTACGAACTATGATACTGTGATAAAATAATATAGACTGTCGGCATGAAAGATCAAATTAAAGATCCACCTAACTTTCCTTATTGATCAGGAAACTTCCAAGAATTTCTCGATAGGCACTTGACATCCTAATATTTCTAAGTTTATGGCCAGCCAAGATTACTTAGAAAGTAAACACTTTATTGCTAAATAACAGTTTAAAGCTCAATGGCATGTTAATAAACAATAAAAAGATAGCATTTCGCACTATTCAGCTATTCACGAGAACAATAGACTAAGCTTTTTTTCTATCTCATACTGATCCATATACTGATAGAGGTTTCATTATACAGGGTGTTCGGAAAGTCACTGTGCAGTTTTGTATGTTACTAAATATATAAGTGCACAGTGACTTTCCGAACACCCTGTATAAAATAACATCTATCAGTATACTGATCAGCATGAGGTACAAAAAAGCTTAGTCTATTGTTCTCGTGAGAGGTATACAGTGCTCGGCAAGTATTTCTCGCCCTATATGTATTTACAAAGTTATGAAGAATAATATGTCCAGGACTCCTTTTACAGAAAAGGAGCAGACAATGCTACTAATCCTTGGGATCTTGGACCTGGCATCACATACAATGTGGTAGAGCCTATGAATGAAGGGGTATTGTTGGCCAACACATCAAACATGGGAGATCTTTCCATATTCCTCGTCAGGCTAGTTCTGAACTGTCCAGAGACTAAGCAGTCTCTATTTTCATTGATAGGTCTTCCAGAACTCAAATATCCACTAAACGTTTTACTCTTGGAACAGTGTCAATGTTAACATCATTGATCCCACAAGTGATTCCGTTGCTGACAACAACACCTCTGCTGATGCCATTGAAAGTTAAGTCAGTGTCATCGATAAAGAATTCTGAGCCTCTTGTGAGATGTACAGTCTGAAGGTGTAAGATTTTGGTACATCGCCATGACACATGTGTGCACGTTTGTTGGTTGCACTACATTCAAACACTGAAAAAAAAACTTTCCAGAGCTTTGATTCTTCTGAGGGTCAACTAGTACCCATGAAGATTCTGTTATTTCATTTGTAGCTCTGCATTATGCTTTATGTCTTGGTATTTCCTTTCCTTTTTCCATATGTATTTACAATCGTAATGAATTTATGTTATACATTTATTTTAATATCTATGTTTGTTTGAGTTCAATACATATTTAGAAATGCATTTAACGTATATTGTTAAATGTGTATCGCGAAAGATCCGCTTGTTCTCTAAATCTGTAGAAGATTCTTGAGCGTAAGAATCAACAATGTACATTTTGTGCATCTAAAATACTAGTGATTGCCAGTATTATTGGCAGATGAATTTTAGAGAAGCTCACTTAATGAGTATAAAAGATCGCAACAGTAACACGCGGGGAGACAGTATAATATTATTTGTCTGCTACAGTCAGCATACTATAATTCTCGGAAGTTATAACTGTGATAAACACTTATTGATTATAAACTACAGACATTTAACCAGAAATGTTTAAAGGTGTCGAACATTAAATACCATCCAACTTCAGAGAATTAACTTCAGCTGTGAGAAACCTTCATGAGACGAGACAAGAAGAGAGGTAGCATTCGAGTGAAGTAAGTTTACACTGATATAAAGGTACATTTGTTTATTAAAATATATTTGTGTTAAGCAAGAAAATTTTGTATATCAGTATTGTTGGGAAATATCTTAAATTTGATACATATTCACACTCAATTAACTTTAAATTCAAATTACAATTTCCGGTTATTTGAAATCGTAATACGTAACATAATAAATCAGAGATTCATCCGAGATGAATTATGATAGATAACACAATTTTGTGAAATCAAATCTTGTTAACAAGTGTACTTATACATATATAATACGGCTGACAATATTTGCATTTGTTTATTGCTTGAACATACATTATTTTTAGCGTATGTCAGTTGTTTCTTTTATGTTGATTAATGGCGTATTTTTATGTTCAAAACGTTCAATTTTGCGTTGTGTTTAAATTTTAATGTATAAATATTTTTTTCTTTACTAACGTATAATGATGCATTTTAATTTCATTTTACGTTGTATCGAAAAATATATATGTAAAACAGCAGGTATGAGTAGAGCTTTCTTTACTCATACCAGCCGTTTTCTACGTATATATTTTTTCTCTACAAATGAGTTTTCTCATCATCACGGTTTACGTTGTACTGTTGTACAGAAAAGTTTTGCATTGCATTGTAACACTGAAATGTATAGTGCCACTAATAAAGGATATTTGATTTTATAATGCTACTATATCTTTAATAACATTTTTCTTTGTATTACATAACCAGTGTAATATCTATTATTGCCATCCGTGGTAGCACTAGTCACTACATGAAACGTTCATACACAGGATTGTAAGCTGGTTAACTGATGCGTAGAAATCTTTCGGGAAGAAAACCAACTGGTCAATCCATAAATCCAGTGAAACGTTATTGTAAAGCATCCAAAAAGTAGGTCCATGTATTATGTTTTGTCCTCAACTTTATAAATATTTATTTTCATTTTGTATTACACATTATTCGCAGTCTATTTATTCTTTTACTTTAAAATCAGTAAGTTTTAACTCAGTTCAGAAATAATCATGATTTATTCTATTGACCCTTCCATTATAAAACGGAAGAAATCAGTTTAACTTGAAAAATTGCACAGTTGTAGGTGTGTGTGCGTTTTTTTTATAGCAAAACCACATCGGGCTATCTGCTGTGTCCACCGAGGGAAATAAAATCCCTGATTTTAGCATTGTAAATTCGAAAACGTACCGGTGCCGCAGCAAAGAACCAGTTGTAGTTGTGACATTGTTTTTATAATTATTTTTGTGCACTTTCGGTGATTTGACTCTTCCTTCCTGACGAAGTCAGTTAGAAATAGGAGAGATAAACAGTCACACATTCAATAATATGGCATCCTTCGAATTTCCAGCCAGTAAACCTAAACTCACTAACTGAATACTCTGGGGAATATTCGCGAACTAGAAGCTACCAAATATTAACATTTAATTAACATATTATTTTATCACTTCTTTTAGGTTCCAATATTATTTAATACCCATAAATAAATTCCACACATATCAATATATATTGGTCCACCAATTAATATATTTGTTCTATTACAAAGGTTTTAGCCGGCATGGCCAGGTGAGTTAAGGCGTTCGACTCGTACTCTGAGGGTCGTGGGTTCGAATCCCCGTTGCACTAAACATATTCCTCTTTTCAGCCGTCAGAGCGTTATAATCTGATGTTCATCCGTGATGACGAGAAAACCCACTTGTAGAAAAAAATATATAAGTAAAAACGGCTGTGTGGGTTGAGAAAATGCAAAATTAAAGAAGCCTTACTTATACAACAACTCAAGACCAAAATAAACCAATACAAAGAAACACCCTTAAACCTTTTTTAATAAATATAATAAAATATCTAAGCACACCCTCTATATTCCTACACTTAATTACACCCCCCTTCAAACATGTGGTCAGCTATCAATCAGTTACCTCTTTCTTTCTTTGTGAACCTGACGATGACCGTTGCTCGCTCCTCTACATAAAAAATTTTCTCAACCCATACCAGCTGTTTTTACATATATAATGTGATGGTCAATCCCACTATTCGATGGTAAAAGAGTAGTCCAAGAGTTGGCGGTGGACAGCGATGACTAGCTGCCTTCCCTCTAGCCTTAAACTGCTAAATTAGGGACGGCTAGCGTAGATAGCCCTCGTGTAGCTTTGCGCGAAATTCAGAAGCAAACTATAATAATGTAGGCCGATTTGAAATTTTTTTGTTTGTTTGTTTTCTCGGGACAAAACTCATATCGGGCTATTTCCTGTATTTATAGTGGGAAATTAACCTCCAGATGTGAATGTTATAAATTCGTAAACTTGCTACTGTTTCACTAGGAATATTTAAATGTAAAGAAAACCTCTTTAAATCATTTACATTAAAAATCAGTGTTATCTAAATTTTCACAAAAAACAAAAATATATCTTGCGCAAATTAACAAACTTAAAAATTTTAGATGGCGTTAAATATGCTTCATATTTGCGTTTTCGAAACAGTTGCGGTTTCTTTTTATTGTGAGGTGGTTATATTCAGGAGAAATGTTAGACGTATTTAATGTTTTTAAATATTTAGAAATTTGTAAAAATAAATGTATTTGCTTCAACAGGTAACTTTGATAATAAGAAGTAATAAGTAAGACTTGAGTTTGTTTAATTTAGTATAATACTAATAAAGAGAAGAAAAATAAGATGGCTGAGTTTGTTCAAAAGCACGTGGAGAGAATAATTCCAGAGTTAGAGCAAATGGAAAGAATTGGGTTATTCACTAGAGGAGAAATAAAGAAGGTAATTCGTAAACGCAGGGCAATGGAATACAGACTTCAGAGTAGGGTGAAGACTAAAGAGAATTACTTGAAGTATATTCAGTATGAAATAAAATTACTTAGTTTGATTCGGAAGCGGCGAGAGAAAATGAATTGTTTCTATAAAAAAAAAGAAATTGATCAAGCAATTGCTGTTCGGATTACAAAACTTTTCAAAGCAGCCATTTATCGATTTCAAGGTGATGTGAGACTGTGGTTGTCACATATTGAATTTTGTAAGAGAATGAAGTGGAGTTTCTCAATTAGTGGAATGTTTTCAAGAATGTTGCAAGTACATAACAAAAATCCTGCTGTATGGTTATGTGCTGCAAAATGGGAATTTGGAAGAAAATAATGCACCTGAAAATGCGCGTAGCCTTTTGCAACGAGCTATTCGTTTTCATACGGATGTGCAGCTACTGTGGCAAGAATATTATCGAATGGAGTTGATATACACTGATCAAATTCGAAAAAGAAGAGAAATTCTTGGAGTGAAGGATACAACTGATGTAAAAGATGCAGTATTCCAGGGTAAGATTGCAATGGTTGTTTTTTAACCAAGCAGTTAACACCATTCATGATGTTGAATTTGCATTGTCTTTTCTTCCTATTTGTTGTGAATTTGACTTTACTGAAGAACATGCAAACCAGATAATTAATCATGTACAATCTAGGCATGGAGATAAGGAAATAGTGTGGCATGTAATGGCAAAAAGAATTTTGGAAAAGAAAAACGTTTCTAGTCATGTAGGTGAAGGCTTACCAAGACATAAAGCTGCTAAACAATTGGAAACTGAAGCATTTTCAGTTTATGAGAAGGGTTTACAAAGTGTTCATACAAGAAAGATGTGGAGTTTATATCTACAAACAGCATTAGAAAGACTTCAAAAATCAAAATCAGATAAATCTCTCAAGAAAAAAATTGGGAAAATATTTGAACTTATGCAGCGGGCTTCTGAAGAAGACCTTTTGGCCCAAGACTTGTATCTTGAATGGGCTCGACTCTTGAATACTTTTGATAAAGTTGAAGAGGCCAAAGAATTGTCTATCAGAGTAGCTCAGAAGTGGAGCACAAATACAGATGTTTGGCTGTTTTGTCTTCATCTTCATGTTCAGTCTAAAACAGATAAAGAAACTGTTTCTACTTTGCTTAATGATGCAATTAAAAAAGTATCTGATAAAGATGCTCTTCCAATTTGGAAGTTTGGTGTAGAGTGGACAACAATTGCCTGCCCAGAAAAATTAAAAGATCTTTTGGAAAATGCTATCAGTGTTAATTGTCCTGTTGTAAGCCTTCCAATGAAGGAGTTATACTTGGAGATAGTATCATTAAAAGATGGTGTGTCTGCTGCCAGAACTTTGTATATACGATTGAAAAATATAAGACCACTTTCTTTAGGTTTTTTTAAAAAAATGATCAGCATTGAAAATGCACAACTAACACCTTCAGTCAAACACCTCAGAACATATTTTGAAGATGCCATACTGGATTTTGGTCAGATAGATGTTGACCTGTGGATAGATTATATTCGTCTTGAACTTTCACATCTAAAAGGCAAACCTGAAAATTGTGGAAAAGTGTACTGGAGAGCTGTCAAGAAATTAACTCCAGCAAAAGCTGATGATTTTGTTAACCAATTCACAATGTTGCAGACTGGCCATGATATTTCTCAACCTGAGTATGAAGACTGAAAAATGTTTTATGTAGTCATTTTGAAAATAATTTTGTACTTCCACTTATTTATAATGTTCCTGCTAATAGAGATCATGGAATTAACCTATGCACATGAATGTGTGTATGTATACATCATGAAGGGGTAAAATATGTGGATATTTACTACTACATTTAAATACATACTTCAAACTTTGTCTTTAATATCACCTATTGTATATTTGTAAGAAGAATATAATTTCTACACTTTGAATAATTTTAAATGTGTTAAATGCTATGCACCATTTCATTTAGTTTGGGGAGTATAGTGATTTTATTTTGTGAGGTTTTCTTTAAAATGTTTGCTTGTCGGTGTGATTATTGTGAAGTGTTTTGGTGCATACTGTTCTTCAAGTTATAAGAAGTTACTTACCCTGTTTAGTTAAGAATATGGATTACTAGATTTCTTGTTTTAATTCTTGGCTGTAAACATAATTACAGATATGTATGATCTATCTTCAGGTATAAACATAATAAAGATAGCATTATGTAAAGAATTTTTGCAGCAACTCTTAATTTAAGCAAATTCTAGTGTATATCATTTATTCACAACTGTCTATGTACCAATGGTTTTCAAACTTTAGGTTCACATATCATTTTCTTTTTAAAAATACAAACCTATGTTTCTGGTGTTGGGTGTAGTCAGTGTTTAGAATAGTCCCTTCATACATTGTCAGCTGTATATCTGCATCAATGTAGGTGTGGGCATTGTACACTGGTCTCCACTACTGCTACTACACAACTCTTGCTTATGGCTCCACGTGGCTGTTAGTGCACCCTGGTAGCCACCATGGAACCTTGCTTCGACTGACATGTTGAACTAAATAAGAGTATCAGCAGTTCTGTATTGTATTGTCGTACATGGGACATCACCCCATTAGTGCACAAAGAGTGAAGGAACCTGAATGTAATATGGTTAACAGTTCAGATAGGTAACACATTCAGGGCACATTTCTGATGGAAAAGGACAAGTGGTCAGTTACCTTGGAAAAGTCAGAGCCTTACTAAGTATGATCCCATAGATAGTCATGATTCTTAGATGTAGAAATGGAGGTGAAGTTGGCACTCCTGAAACCAAACCTGTTGCTCAACATGATATGGAAGAAGAGTTTGGTATTATGGAAAATATGCCTCGTAATTATGATGGTGATTGCCCAAATCCATCAGGAAGGTAATGATTTGATGGTATAAGGTGGAGAACCAGGGACCAGACCACATGAATAGCTACAGAAAATGTGATGCATGAAGTGAAACGTAAATGAAGGTGTATTTATGCCTTACTTAAACGAGGTGGACAGAGAGTGAAAAGATGTAGCATGGTAATCATGTATTAATTCATTTAGGAGGAGAAACAAACACATCAGTGGAATAGGAATTCTGATGAAGAAAGCAATAGCTGGAAGTTTGGTGGGACACTGGCCAGTATTAGAATGATTTATGCCAAAGTTAAAAGGTATTTTAATATCAACATCATACAGATATATGCACCAACAAATGATCACAGTGATGAGAAAATGGAAACATTCTATGATGAACTGAATCAAGCTATGGAATATTTAAAGTATGGAGAAATTGTGATTGTTATAGGAAACTTCAGTGCCAAGGTTGGGAATTAAGAACATCTAGATATTGTAGGAAAATGTGGGCTTGGTAGCAGAAATGACAGAGGAAGACAATTATTAGTAACATCTGGTTTCAATACCCAAAACATTGATTGTACATTTCAAAGAGCCCTGGAGATACATACTGGAAACAAACAGGTTTTATCCTGGTAAATCAGGATGAACAGATGAATATGCATAGGCTACCATAATTTCCAAGCCTCAAACTGGGACAGTTTCCAATTTTATTAAAATTATCTATTCATCTGTTCATCCTGCTTGTACTGAGATCTGAAATATAAGACTTCCAAGATATTTACATCTTTGTATACTTAACACATCTTGGAATTTTGTATCAAGTTATACCATAATTTTTAAGAGACCTATTGGTACATCTCAGCTGTCCCATTCTCTAAATTAAAATTATCAAATAAATAAATTTAGAAAATAAAAATCTCAAAGGTGTGTAAAAGGTGAACTAGTGATGCCAATAACATTACATAATAATTAGGCACAACAAGAAACCTATTAATCTACTAGGTTATCCCATCCACTAAAGTAAAAACTCTCAATGTCATCCTTTATTACCCATATAATAAAAAATGCATTCATAACCTAACTCCACTTAAACTTTAATGCTGCTACAAAAAAAAAGGAATACTGGTAGTTCATACATATCTCTGACATTTATTTAAATACAGAAAGGCAAGGAACATCAAAATTTCATTGATGTTTCACTGAACACTATTTTGTGACCATATTTTTCACTTGAATGAACTTTCTTCAAAAAATGTTTATTAGTTTTTATTTTTTCAAAGAACTCTGCAACTCAAGTCAATACTGAGTTTACAATGCAATGATCCTTTAACTGCTGATTCATTCATTAGATCTCTTTCTTGAGACCAAATGCTATTCATCACTGAAAATACTATTTCGACAAGGGCAGAAGTGCCTGGTAAACAAAAAATGTACTCCATAACTTGCCTAAGATTAGGTACAGAAATACTTTGATCTTTAAAGTGGTTGAAAAGTTTTACCCATTTTTTTTCACAACCTATATCTTTTGCTTTCCACTCGTCATATTTTTGATGACCAGAAGGATTTAGCAAGAACAACTTCATCAAACCAATTATCAACATTGATTGCAGCATTTCTGAGTGTTTCATTAACTTTTACAGCAGCTGCTTCTATGCCAGGCCACACAAAAACAGTTTTTTGTCTAAATAAAGTATTCCCCACCACCAAAACTACTGTTTTCCCACAGTTCAATATAAGACAGGCAGCAATCTTAAAAACTGGTAAATTCCTTCCTAATCAAGTCCATCTAGCATTTTCTCTCTTCCTTTAGCACACTGAGTATGTTTTTTGCACCAAGGGGAATAAAGTTATTATCTCGTCTTTCTTTCTGTTTGGTTTTCAACTTCTTATGTTCTGTAACAATATCACATGCAATTGCTTTTGTTTTCTCCGTGGCTAAAATCACTTTGTTAAAACAAGTCTAGTTGTCCATCAACAAACCATAGATACATTTCTCCACATTTACTCAGAAAAAAATATTTTTATCAACAATGGGTACTGTTCTTGTGAACAAAAATATGACTTCAGTCCTTCATAAATCTGGAGAATTCTCTCAACAGCTAGTAACAAAGAAATCGAGTATTTCCATATTGGAGAACCTTCTTGTACCCCATTTCTACAAACTCTCAGAATTCTTTTAGGTGTGTAACATGCACGGTGTAAATATAGAAATACTTGTAAATTTTGACCACCAAGCTTTCCACTTCAATAGAAAGCACATCAACTGCAGTTTGGAGACAGTTATGCATAATATAAGCACTATAACTGACACCCACAATATTTCTGTCAAGTTCCTACTTCAATCTACTATATACACTGTTTACCCCTTTCTCTTTACACCTCCAAAATTTGTATTGTAGTTGTCACCATAATAAGCAAAAATTTTTTTTTGATAAATCGTATTTTTAAAGTGAACACCAAAAATTCGTCAAAATGTCTTGTGTCACTCTAGAAACCGACTGAAAGTCTAAATGTTTAACTTTTACTCCTTCCTCTGGCAAGAAATATTGCACCATGACAGATATAATTTTGGCGTATTTTTGGTTTGAAGCATCTGCTGTAAGTGAAACGAACTGGACCTCCATTAAGTCTCTCCTCAATTCCTTTGCTGCTAAAGGAAAAATTGCATTCAAAATAATAGCCTCATTCTTCATTCTGGCAGAACTGAACTTTGGTTCAAATAACTTTCTTATCAGATTGGAGGAGCAATTAGCTGTTTTAAAGTTTTTGTTATAGACAGCACTGTGATAAGCAAAGGTTGCTTCTTTGGGAGCTATTAACAAGTCAGTCTCTTCAGGTACAGTTTTTTTAAGAACACATCAACTCTTGATCTTTGAGCAACTACTGAAAGACTAGCTGCATGTTTAGCACTTTTTACGTGGTCTTTTATGTCTGAGTGGCCACCATGTGAAACAGAGAACTCAGATGAACACTGCAAACATTTGACTCTGTCTTCCTTGCCACACATTTTTTCATGAACGGATATTCTTTTTGCAATTTATTGTTGAATGTGCACTTTCTTTTATCAACTTTGGACATTATGACTAGGATTAATTTATAAAATGAAAATAATTCAGCATGTACCACGTGAAAAATATAATAAATACTGTAATAAATAAAGCAATCATAAAGCACAAACATTTATTCAAATAAAGCTTTGCATATGCTGCCGCTCGCCACTTGTGCAACTGCCATTACGCGCGTACCCTCAATAGCAGCCCATTGATGAATCATTATAGTTGTACAGGTACCGTATCGGCTCTCTGTGAATTTCGTCCGATGCAATACCTTTGAAAATTTGCAAGCTACAGCATTATGACTCCTTCTACGCATCAACTAATAAAATGAAAACTTAAACATTATTTTTTGTCAACACCAAGTCAGGAATGTATGCAGATTTTAACATTTTCCGTTTATCCTTTTTGGAGTTTATACCTTTGCATCAAAGACCGGAACATTCCGAGACAATTCAGTGTCAACCAAAACAAATTATTAAACCGGACGGGACACCGAGACAGACTCCTCAAACCAGGACGTATGGGAAGTCTAAATATGCATCATCTTGAAACACGGTAACAATATTGTCACAACCTCGCAATTTTTTAATGGAAAAATTGATACTAGTAGTGTAACAATGTTAAAAAATTTTCAGGGGATCTGAAGTTTGAAAAAAAAACAATGGTACAAGATATCTTTCTTGATACAGGAAAATAATTGCTTGCTTAATATCAGTACCTTACAAAAATTAACCGACATTTTAAGTTTTCAGTTGAAGGGCAAATTTTGAAAGCAGTAGTGTTTTTTCCTGTACATATTAAAGTTTACAATAAAAATATATTCTAAAATTTGTTTTGCTTCAATACATAATCTCTATGAGTAATATGCTATATTTTAATTTTTTTTACAGGAGTAACTGGTATTTTTACAGTGTTATATTTGTATTTAAATATATTTACACGGGGAAGCATCATTATGTAAAGGTAAAAAAAAGTGGATTGTCTTTAGATGAAGCGAATAACAATGTTTCTTTTATGAAATTTTCAAATATATCATGTTCAAGGCAACGGTTATGTTAAAGTATGGTTTTGATACACATCTTTTAAAACGTAAATTTTAGTGGGTGATAACATTGACTTTAAAACGGAATAGAAACCTTTATAACCCAAGCGCTTTCGAAAGGTGGACCTTTCTTTTTCAGGGGCAATCTGGAATCCACATTGACTTTAAGTTATTGTTGGACTAAATGTTATTCTTGAATTCGTATTCTACTATATTCATCACATAAATTCAAGTTTGTAGCAGATGTGATTAGACAGTATATCTCTCACTGTGAAGTTGGTTATAATAGCTACAAAAAATTTCATTATTCTGAATACAAGTTCTGTTAATGAAATGCAAACAACCAAGCTAAATAACGCATAAATTGATATGGATATACAATGTTTTGGTTTTTAATCTATCACCATACATACAAACTTGATAAATATTAACTTTACCTAACCCAATCTACATAAAAACACCAACAATGGTCCTACAATCAAAACTCGTTTGTTGGTTATAACTGTGATACATTAAAATGTATAAATAATCCTGGGGAAATTGTGAGACTTTTGCTTGACAAAGCCAAACGTATTGTGTAAACAGTGGCGTCACTACGGGAGCATTGGCCCACGCAACTTTTTTTCTTGACTACCAGCTTGTCCCTCGTCTAAACTTTAATCTTACATACAGCGAATGTACTGAGTATAACAAAAATATTGAGGGTCGCGGGTTCAAATCTCTGTCGCACCACACATGTTCGCCCTTTCAGCCGTGGGGAGTTATAATGTACGATCAATCCCACTATTCGTTGGTAAAAGAGTAGCCCAAGAGTTGGCGGTGGGTGGTGATGACTAGCTGCTTTCCCTCTAGTCTTACACTGCTAAATTAGGGACGGCTAGCGCAGATAGCCCTCAAGTAGCTTTTTGCGAAATTCAAAACAAATCAAATAAATCAAGTCATTTGGCGAACACAATCTAAACATCTGACAAAGTTAGTTAAATGGAAACATTTTATAAGTGATTTTGTCTTGTCATAACTAAAATATTATAAACTCCAGTCATCCTTTAATTTATTATAGCAGCGTCTTTCTGTAGCAATGTATTAAACAATAACTTTAAAAAACTTTCCTTTTACAAAAAAAGAGAGAGAGAGAGACTGAAATTTCTAATGTCTTCTTTGTTTTGGGCATAAATGATGTTTTTTTTTTAATATTCTGAGCTAATGAGTTAATTCTATCTGCAGCTTTTAATTAATATAAAATGTATATTTATTTTTACAAATGATCAATGCTTTTAGAAAAAGAACATTTTGTTTTGTTTGTTTGTTTGGAAATTTCGCACAAAGCTACTCGAGAGCTATCTGTGCTAGCCATCCCTAATTTAGCAGTGTAAGACCAGAGGGAAGGCAGCAAGTCATCACCACCCACCGCCACCTGTTGGGCTATTCTTTTACCAAGGAATAGTGGGATTGACCTTCACATTATAACGCCCTAGCGGCTGAAAGGGCGAGCATGTTTGACGCGACGGGAATGCGAACCCGCGACCCTCAGATTACGAGTTGCACGCCTTAACACGCTAGATTAGGGACAACTAGCCCTCGAGTAGCTTTGTGCGAAATTCAAAAAACACACTCCAGCGAATCTAGTCTATCACTTCAAGATAATGTAATTTTGCACCAATATACGAAACAAACTGAAATCAACTTGTCGTAAAATTATAACACATATCACTTGCGAATTTTTTTATTTTTCTCAGCAGAATATGTAACTGTAATGAAGATAAGAAATAATCCATGAAAGACATATGGCATGTTTGTTTTTTTAATTTGTTAATATATTTCATTTTTGGGTTTGTTTGTTTTGGAATTTCGCACAAAGCTACTCGAGGGCTATCTGTGCTAGCCGTCCCTAATTTAGCAGTGTAAGACTAGAGGGAAGGCAGCTAGTCATCACCACCCACCGCCAACTCTTGGGCTACTCTTTTACCAACGAATAGTGGGATTGACCGTCACATTATACACCCCCACGGCTGGGAGGGCGAGCATGTTTAGCGCGACGCGGGCGCGAACCCGCGACCCTCGGATCACGAGTCGCACGCCTTACGCGCTAGGCCATGCCGGGCCTCATTTCATACCGTTATTAATGAATTCAATTCTTCGATAACCTTGACATCAAATTAAGGAAATAAAAGTGTACTTTATGCATATTCGTGTAAAATTCGACCCTTCTAATTGATAACTTAGTGAATTCTATTCTAAAAAAAAATAAAAGCAGTCTGAACCGTACCCACTTGAATGACGTATATTCATTGCCGGGGGGGGGGGGTTATGGAGCGTATGAACACAAATAATTATCGTAAAGTTCACTAATGTTTATAAGTTTACACTGAATTTACAGAATAATTCAGTAGAATAAAACTTGAAATGTTTTTATTTAAAATTTTTATTTTACCTTTTATTTAATACAAGATAATACTTGCAGGATTTCAGTTTTCTTGAAAACCACGTGCTTCACAATTGCACGTTTGGTTCTATGAAGAAAAGTAGTTCTAAGTGGCGTGATTTCCCATAGGCTATTTTGATCATTGGTGATACCCCTAACATAAATATCTTTTAATAAATGTTTTAGAATTATCATTAACAATAAGTAAATTTTATACTGGTATTTTTAATTGACATTAGAGATTCTCTATTGGCGATGCATACATATATATATTATATTTTGTAACGAAATGGAATATCATAAAGAAATATTTGGGAGTAGAGTGAGTAATTGGAAAACCACATTGTGGAAGAAAATTACACCGCCCAAATACGTCTTTTTATAACATCCAATGATTGCTACTGGTGGGGAGGTACTTTCAATGCTTATGTGTAGTGTGTTAATATAGCCGGCGAATTGTAACGAGAAGATAGAAATAATTTGACTGTGTTACGTTTTAATTGTTTATTAATATAAGTTCTAGAAAGAACAAATTTATTATTATGGCTTCAGCAAATAAATCACACGTATTACATAAAGTAACAGTTGCAACCTACGTTTGTTTTGTGATTATTGCTTTATTTATACAGTGGACGCATGGTAAGTTATAACTGTGGTGATGCATTAAATTCTAATGCCGTTTATCACTTTATGTACCAACGTCGTAACCAACTAAATAACTAAAGTTACAAATTGAAACATTGACAACAAGAATAAGGCATTATATCGTTAAAATTACTAATGATGAATATTTATATAAAAATATGATGGGGCGACCTGAAGCTGTGACTGTAAGAAGAATTTAAAATTAAATTTTGAATTTGATGACGAGGAACCCAATTTTTAGAATATAAAATAAAAGTTTGAAAATGACTTGATTCGGTAATGAGTTTGGAGGTAACTTGACTAGGTAATGGGTAACTTTGTTATAATAAACTATAAAGTTTTCTCTCGTACACAGTCAAAGCTAGTGTTAGTCATTGCCTAAATAAAGTTCAGAAACGGCTTAAAAATGGATAGTGTAAGAAACATTATACTTTCCGAACGTTATTTTCTAAAACATAGATTCTTTGTCATCAAATAAGGTTAGGCTTATTCTAATTTATCAATATCATGTATATGTACTGGTAAGAAGTTTCTAACATTAACCGGTTAAGTGACTTTTGGTGCTATATGTTACTGTTATATTAGTTAGTTGAATTAGTAAATTAGTTGGGGATGATCAATTTCATTTACTAATTGGTTTACTATTAATTCTTAGTGTTTTCATGATGTTGAAATAAACATATAGGTTCAAGAATTCTTGGTGTAAAATTATAAGAACCCAATAAGTATCACCTGAGCACTTGGAAGTACTTGGGTTAAAGAGTTTTATAATTTAGTATTTATATTGCTTATTATAGTAATACTATTTCTTTGTTAGTGTTCTAATAGTAATATACTATATAACAATAACAGTATTCTACTGTATACAGTATTAGTATTAATGTACATACACTGTCATTAATAAAATTAGTAGTCTATACTTATACTAGTAGTACTGTATTAGCAGTAGCAGGTCTAATGACTTATTTACAGTATACAGTACAAACTGATTCACTAATGAAGCCTTAACTTAACATCAGCTTGTAGACTGAATTATTTTAGGAGATGACTGAAAATGCATTTTTCTATTTAGCTTTTGCTTAAAATGTAAAAATGCAGAAAAATGTTAAAAATAGGGACCTATAGTGTGTTGCTGATACTAGCAATCAATTAATATGCATGTTTGCAGTTTTCATCACTTATTTGCCAAAGTCAACTTCCTCTTTTCTTGAAAGACTGTATTCACTGTAACTTGCATAAATGTGACATAGTATATGTTATATTGGAGGATGATTGAAAAATTTGAGATTACGTGTAAATAATGTTAATCTCCACATTTTTACTAAAGTTGACAACTTTAGTTATTAAAGGATTGGAATCATTACATTTAGGCAAAATGTAATAAAGTTGTGGACAGTAAATCTATTGAAGAAGACAAAAACTGATAGAGAACAGTTTGTATTACTTTTCTTGTAGTGATTAATCCAAGGAATAGTTTACCTTCAGATAAAATAGTACTAATGTGTGTTAAATTGAAAGGAGATTGTATTGGATATTTTAGAGAAAAATGTTAGATAAGGAACAGGGTTGTTTGGTGTGTGGTGGTGGAAAATGTCATATTCTTGATAGGCCAGAGTGGCTGTTATTATCCCTTGGAAAAGAAACATACACTGGATATATGGATGTGAATTGTAATTTTGCTTAAAAATGAGGGTTTGTGGGAAAATTTTCATTCAGTGTTGTACCTAGAGCATAGGATATAGGGAATACTAAGTTGTTTAAGGTGTGTGCAGTATATTACAGATTAGGTTGTATTGCTCTTATTTTGGCTCATCAAATCTGTAAAATGCAGAATTTCATGAATAAGCTTACATTTTACTGATTAAGTCTTTCTGACGCATGTGTGAGTAATAAACTTGACTACACGTTAAACACTTCTAGAGGACCACTAATGTGGAATTATTCTACATACATAATAAAGCTAAATTTTATTACATTGATAATCCATGCATGTTGAGTAACTGAGGTGTTAACATACTTGTAACCAAGTGCAAGCCTACTTGTGCATTTTATTGTATTTTTTTTCACTTATTGCCAGTTTGTACAAGAAGTAAACAGAAGACAAGAGCATTGTTGGTGTCATTTACATTGCACTGCTGCTGAGTAATAACCACAAAATTACTGCAGTAATATAACCAAAATGAACCTCTGAATTACTACAATATTAACATCGGAGTACTACTACTAGTAGTGATTCATCCAGTTGTGATGTTTTGGTTTAGCATTACTATTATACATGTTTCATACCACATTTACATTGATTATTTGAAATTTTACTTTGGAAATTTGATAGGTGTACAGAATTATAACAATAACTTGTTTAATCTGAAAGCAACTAGCAACCATTGTAATAATATCTTATTTCATCAACTGAATTTAGTTTTCTAGTCTTAGTAGCATTTTTCAATATGAAAAACAGTAAGGCTCAAGTATTTCCCTCAAAATTGGTAACCTGCTGAAGTATTGTAATTATTACACTTGTCATTAAGACAGTGTTAACATTACACACTGTTCAATTCCTTAAAATTTTTTGAAAAAAAAGGAGAGTTAACAATAATATTTCAACAACACTGTATCTTCCATATTCATTTGCAGTTCAGCTTTGAAAATATGTTTGCAGAATAAAAAGTGGTGATGTAATAAGTGGTAATTATATTGTTCCAACTTCTACTGTGTTGTATGCTAGCTGCTCTGATGAATTATATATGGAAGAAAGTATATACAGAAATGGATATAACAACTTGTGCCTCATATAATAATCATTCTTCTTGAAAATATCCCTAAGGTAGGGAGTGAAGAATGTAGTATTAAAAATAAAACTGGCTTCTAATATCTGATGAATTGCTAAGAAAAGGAGTTTACACAATAAGTGCTGCAAGTAAATATTAATTTTAATGTTTGAAAACATTTGAAAAAATTGCAGAATATTTATACATACATTCATCATTATTAACATTAACTATATGAAATAATTGATACATTTAACAGTTAGTTTTAGAAAAGAATGTTGCTAGTGCCTTTAAAAGGTAAGGTCAAGGCTTGTTATATGTACTTTTATTTTTAAAATAAGTGTTTTGGTTGGTTAAGAGTAACATTCTCCAACTGAAAAGGATGTTCAATCTTAGCATAAGTAACAGTGATAGTTCTGTTTGTAACATGATAAAATAGTTCATGATACTTTATTGGTAGGAAGGTGTCAGTGTATGAGAAGTAACAAGTGTACTAAATTATAAAAATAAATCTTGATATGTAATAGGTCAATGTTCATCACACCAGTTTATCTGTGCTAATGCAAGGTGTATTCCCATGACATGGCACTGTGATGAAGGTGATGATTGTGGAGATGGTTCTGATGAAATAAACTGTGGTAAGTGTATTTAATGTTTCTTTTAGTATGCCTGAGCTACCTGCTTGAACTTTTTGCATGCAGTTGGCTTAGTATAAGAAACATGGGTCAACCTTTAATGTAGTATATGTATTTCACAAAATTTTGGTAGACTTTTAGCAAAATTTGCAAGTCTTTTGTATGCAAAAAAATCAGTTTTTTAAGGAAATGTTTTTACTAAAGATTTGTTGATGAAGATATTGAGTGTTTCGTTACTAGTCTGAATGTGAAGTGATTTTTCATATTGTGATTAAAAAAATTCTTCATCCCAAAACTTTCAGATATTATGTGTAATATCTAAAATCTGAAAACAAATCAAATGTTTGTTTGCAGTAAGGCCGAGGTTTTTTATCTGTTGTTTTTGCTATCCAAACTAAGTATGTTTTGTCTAAGTAGTTGAAATCTCATGACTTTATATATTATTTTTATTATATTGACTTTCCAGTCATGCATGGCTAACATTACAGGACTTGCACTGATGCAGAGCACATGCACTCACATTAGTATCCAGTAATATAAAACTGACCTTCAGTGTTTACGAAGTTACCTGTCTCTGTTGTGCTTCAGTGGACTAGTATTTGGTAAAATAGTCACATTTTGTTATACATTATATATGTAAAAAGATTATTATTATTGATGAACAAGTTCTTTATCTTTTTAACTAAAACATAGAACAGAAAATAAGTATGGCAAACAGTTGTATCTTCCAGTTATGACGATCTTTATACGTGTTTGCTGCAGGTTACTAAGTCTTTTCAAATTTTGCATGTGAAGGATGCTTTATATAAACACATTTGGAGTAACCAAAGAATCAGAAATAACTAAACCACAGACTTCTACAATAATTTATCAAGCTTAGTAACTGAGCTGTATTTAGGTCTAAAGAAAGTGTATGAAACTTCAAGCAGACTGAAGACACAACCTATCTACTTGAAATTTTGGTTCTAAAGAATGAAGTGGCTTCCTAGCACTTTAAGAAGGTTGGAAAAAATCATTCTGAACTTTCAATTGATTATTCACATGTATATTGAAGTTTGCCCCTGAAGAAGAAAGGTCCACCTTTTGAAAGTGCTTGGGTTGTAGGGTTTCTATTTCACTTCTATTTTGACATAAGTATGTATAAAGGACTGTGTCCAAAAATGGAATCTGGTGAATGTAGCCCCTGTGATTCAGTACATACTCCATAGCTCAAGAAACAGAAAAGTAATTTTCATATTTTATATTCTAGCTTGTCAGTACTGGTAGTTTTGTGCAATTTGCTGATGGTGCCCATATTTGCCATGTAGATACTAAGAGTAACCCTTGCCCAGGTCTTTATAGATTTTCTCCTAATTTTGAAAACAATATGCATGTTAAAAATATCACTGTGCTCATGCAGATATTTTGTTTAAAAAAACAACTGACAAATATGTAGTAATATAAATGTACCTGCCTATTTTACAACAGATATTAGCTTTAATATTTCTTTTGAATGTTGAGCTGGCAGAGAGAAAGATTCTGGTTTTAATTTTGAAGGACCAGTTGATAATATTTAATTTCCAAGCTGTAATAAATCAGTTGGACATTCAATTATTGCAGAGGATAATGTGGCAGTTGGACATCCAGTTGCCATATCTAAGTGTAGCTTTGATTGCTTCATTCTGATATCAAAACATGAAAATACTTTAAGCCAGCCTGTTTGAACATCTTCCAAGTGGGCTAATCTTAGTGAAGTGGTGAACAGTTGTAAAAGGAGTAACTATAAAACAAATCTCAAGACAAAAACGTGGATTGCTTCAGTGCTATTATTCTCAGCATCACATAAAAAGTATAAGATTTAAATAATATAATTATTTCAAGCTCAATACTAAATGTGTATCAGCAAAATATTATTGTACTCCCTTTCTAATAATGGATCTTGCATTGGATAACTATCATAGTAATTGATCTCCAGTAAAGCATTGGTTTTCCTGGTTTGAACCAAAATAAGAATGCTCAATATTGCATGAAAGAATATCAAGATACCAGTTTCACCATTGCAACAATTACCCCTTAAAATTAAAATTCTGGTATTAGTAAAGTTCATCAATTTATTTTTCTCAGACCTGAAAGAGAAAAACAGTGTCTTTGGAGTGTTGAATCGGTAGTTAAAAGGAAGTATTGATTGCTAATTCAGACTTGTATCATTTGCCATACAAAGATAATGAGTGTATGATAAATGACTATAACTCTGCAGTGTTTAGTTTCAGAAGGTGATATGGATCTGAAATTTGTAGAAATTGTTTAAATCGGTATATTACAAATGCTTCTATTCAAGGATGTTAAGTTCTGGAGAAAAAGCAATAACCTCAACAGAAGCCTGCTGAAATTGCATTGAGACATTTAATGCTTGTAAAGATAGCCTGTTGGGTGGATTGAAATACTACAATTACTTGTCTCACATGCAGGAAACACTTTAAAGTAAATGAATTAATTCAAGAATATTCCCAAAAGATGGAAGCATATAACAGCAACGGCTTGGCATGGTGAGGTGGTTAGGGCATTTGACTCGTAATCCAAGGGTTGAAGACTCGTAATTCAAAATTCCCCGTCACACCAAACATACTTGCTCTTTCAACCATGGGGGCGTTATTATGTGACTATCAATCCCACTATTTATTGGTAAAAGAGTTGGCAGTGAGTGGTGATGACTAGCTGCCTTCCCTCTAGTCTTGTACTGCTAAATTAGGGACAGCTAGTATGGATAGCCCTTTTGTAGCCTTGTGCAAAATTCAAAACAAACCAAACATAAGAGTAAAGCAGTGGTTCACTGCATTATGTTACTACCAAGGCACATAATGCTGTGGAAGAATTTGAAGATGTTATTCACCATGAATGAGTAAATGTGTATACTTTTCTGGGTTGCAGTGTTAAAACAGGTATTTTTGTTAATGGGTGTGGTAGTATTGGCACAAATTTTTAAAAGAAACTTAGTGTGGGTTCAATCAACAACTGGTTGTTGCATGTCATATTAGTGGGTTAACTATTCATTGACTGCTAACATTGACAGTGGGACATAGGAAGACACCATGATATTTGCCCATGTTTGAAATTTGTGCATGAGTAGTTGTTTAATGCTACATTATTCTTCACTGACAAGATATCCGTGGTCAGTAGTGTGACTTTCACATACATACATACATACATACATACATACATACATAATACATCATTGCCTAACTTAGGTTTTTCAAACTGAAGAAGCTGAAGATGGATGGTGTGGTTGATAACATTTATTGATTTTAAAAGATCTTTTACAGCTTCTGCCAGTATTTGGAAAGTCTAATGTATACTCCTCTCTCATCAGAGACTACTGTTTCAGTTACAAATAGTTAAAAAATATTAGTTGTTGTGTAATGATGTCTTTTAACACTATCAGGGCTGGGTAGACCAAGGACAGGAAAATTAAATGCTCTTTTCTTATATTAAAAAGAAAAAAAAAAGTCAGTTATGCTTTGCCATTTATCAAATTAATATCCAGCTTTGAATAATTAAAAAATCTTGATGTGATAATTTTTACTTTTTATTTGTTACAAGTTCTTTTGTGTATATTAAACTTAATTAAAATTCTGGTAATTTATAGCAATTAAATCTTATGTATAACGAAAAGTATGCGTGTATAATTTAGGATTTGAAACCTGTTTCAGAAGTATGTTTTCATTAAAAAATAAACAAAAATCACACATTGGACATATTTGAAGAGAAGTTTTCTTCCAAGAGAAAAAGTAGGTGGTAATCACCATCCACTACCAACTGTTGGGCAACTCTTTTCACCTATGAATTGTGGTATTGACTTTCCTGTTATAACATCTTCATGGCTGAAAGGTTGTGCATCTTTGGTATGAGGATTTGTTAACATTGAATAACAAAGACTGGGTATTGCATTGTTCATAGTGCTTGGCTACCATGTGGAATTCTCGCACTCAAAACCCAGTTGAGTTAGGATTTTATGTTCAGTTTTTATTATATTTATTTGCATACTTAAACAAGCTCCTTGAATGTTTGGAAAAATATTGTTGCAGATTAAAGCAATTATCATATTATGTAAACACAGTGTGTATGTCAAAAATTTAACTTTTTATTTCAGTGTATAGTGTTACAATACTTTATTACTGTTTCTATATCATGTAAGGGATTTTTAAAAATGTAGTAAAAATTATTCACAAAACTTCATTAAAAAACATATTTTTGTGTATTTGATTTTTACCCAAAAATTCTTTGCCATTATAATTGATAAATAACCATAATTGTAGCAAATATATTAAATTCTATTTCAGATTAAATTGGCAATTTGAGATATTGATTAACATTTGAATTAAAAGATGGCATGTTTACAGCAATAAGCCATACCAGTTTCATTTTAATTGAACAGAACTTATAATATAAATTCTTAACTAAAATTTTGAATAAAATTAACAGTTCAGAAACAGTGCAACAGAGGAAACTGGTTAACATGAGAAGGAAAATGTAGATGGATAGCATAACAAAATAAAGCTCAGCAAAAGTTAGGATAATTGAAATAGAGGGAAAACAATTGACACTGAAATGAAAGAGAAGAAATTTATGCTAAAAGACATGCAAATAGATTCTTATTTTTTCCAAACTGGTAAAATACAATTAGAAATTTTTAAATAATTCTGAATTTCAATTAGTTTTGATCATATTATCATGATGGTTATTCTCAAAACTTTTATACTTAATAGTTGTGATAAATAATGAGAATTATTTCCATTTGTTTATAGAATTAAGAACCTGCTCATCAACAGAATTTCAATGTGACAACCAAAAGTGTGTGCCCAGCAGGTGGCAGTGTGACAATGAAGATGACTGTGGCGATAAGTCTGATGAAAATCCAGCCCTTTGTAGTAAGTTCATGTTTCAAATTAAATATAATTTAATTGTTACATTATTTTTTTGGTTTTTGTTTTAATTTTTCAAAGAAAAAAGTTACTTTATAAGAATCTTGTTTTGTTATGTTTAAAATGCTGTGCACATGTATAGACCTGTCAATTTTTAGATATGTAAATGTGAAAAGGTGGAGTTGGTACAGAAAATTAATAAAACTGTTCAGATACATTTCATAACTTGTTCAATCTGTGTATATTTATTCTCATGTTTCTGTGCTTTTCAGATTTAAGATATTCCAAAAGGTTGGAAATAAGCTAAAAAAATTGAGTGATCTGCATCCAAATTCTAAAGCATTTATGGTAATAAATTTTTCATAATGTACATTCTGGTACAGAACTTTACCTCTCCTCACATGTATAGCTGTTCTCTTTCAGTGCTGATCCTGATATGTAAAAATGTTTTGGGGCATCATAAGCATTGAATTCCAACATCTCATGAACAGTGTGGTTCTCTGCATCTTGCACGTAAATCATTGTGACAACCCTCCACTAACAGGATAGCAACACCTTTTTGACACATTGTACTCCCTTTGTATGATTCTGCTGAACTATCACTTTTTGTCAGGCAGTGATCTAGCACAGGCATTTTTCAGTTGTGCTCTCTTCATGTATTTAATTTTTTTCTGTGAAGAATGACTTAATTATGCTTTTGCTACAGTTTTTCTGTAGGCTTTAGCAAGGATGATTTTCCTTCTTTTTTTTCCTCTGGTTTTGAATTCTTCACCCTTTTATGATGATTTCTGATATTCTTCCAACTACTTCTAGTACCCTTACATAAGCCTCAGGTTGGAGGGTCTCAACTAAAAATTTTTTAGTTATCTTTTGCTGGGAGATTGATTGTCATATGAGTTTACCTCCTCCTACTTCATGGAGCTGTTCTCCATGCACTTGCTGCTGCTCCTTTTTTCTCAGGAGATTCTAACTTTTTGGATTCTGTGAAATTACTTATTTCCTTGGTTTAGACATATGTTCTTTGCTTGACTAATAGAATATTGATCAGGATCCCTTGAACATTTTGACAATATGTATTGGTGGTCAAAGGCAACACATGACAGGTTTACTGCTTCTTTCACTTTGTTTGGATTTGCATTTATTCACATATGCTTCTCTATACTGTTGGAGGTGTGTGTATTGTGAAGTGACTCGCAGAGATTGATGCTTTACCAAGCTTCTGTGTAGTTCTGTCTGAAGAATAAGCTTCCTTATCTGTTACAGAAGAAATCCACTTCTGTGTGGTGGAATATAGAGGTTGACTTTATACTTTAGAAGTTCATCCCTCTTATTTGGGATTCTTTGTCCTACAGTCATCTGAATGTCAGTTCCCAGTGAGTGTTTTTTGATTAAAGAAGGCTAGTCAATATCAGTCTTTGTTTTAGTTGTGATTCCTCAACCTAACTCATTTTGTAGTTTTGCTTCATATTCTTTATATCTGTGCAGTGTGCCCCAGAGGTTGATGTTGTTCACACGTGCTCTCAACTTGTGTAGTGTTGTTTGGAACAAAGCTTCTTCCTCTAGTGCTTTGCCTTGGAGAGTTTCTTTTACCTGATGCCACTTGCACTGTGGAATACCAGTCAGATTTGATGTGAGATACAACATTGGCACATCCTTTCTGTTCGTTTAGACATTGGGCTTCTGGATAAGAGTGGTTTGAGTTAATGTAACTTTTTATTTTGTCAACTATAAGTCTCTTTTATTGAATATAAATTGTTTTTAGTAATTAGTTGGTAAGTTTGCAAAATAGATTTTATAATAGGTATGATTATTGAAGTAAACAGCATATTAGTTGAGGTGAATTTGGTTTTGTTGTTCTTAAGTCATCCAGCATTTATCAGTTATTTGTAGTCACTTTCTTAAATCTTGGTAGTTGTATGTTGATGTAATATAAAACATAATTTTTCATTCTAGTCTTTCTTATTTGTAAAAATTCATGTAATTTGATTTATCTGTGTGACTGGAGGTTTTTTTCCGTCATAGCTTCTCGTATAGAGAATTATTGTATATTTTATCTGTTTTTTGTTAATTTTTGTATCAATACAATATTGAGTATCATTTCTTAGACAAGCTTTGCTTTTTCAGTTTTATTTTAGGAGAATATAAAACCTTAAGTTATTACTTCAGATGGTTTTTGGCTATTAAATGTAGTCACTCATCCTTCTCACACTAGCCAGGGACCATTTCATTATTTTCATTTGGATCACATTAAGTGGTGGATATTGTCTGATGAAGTATGTTTCTTTCCAAGTCTGTGCTAGCTACCAGTGTCTGAAGCATTGTTTCTTGGGACTTTCCATTCCAATCCCCCCCCCCCCATATTTTTCATTATGGATCATGGGAGTCCTTGCTACTCCCAGTTCCTAATTGAGGGAGTGGTGGATAAAGATCTATTTCTCCTGAGTGATTCTTGAACTTCCACTCAAAAAGAGGGCAAAGCAGGGTGCCCTCCTACCAATTATCTTGGATGGTTTTCCCAGATACACAGTGAGAGCAGAACCAGCCTATGTGGGAGCTTCTTTGTAATTCTGAGTCACAGATGATACTTAGCTATCTGGTTGCTATAGTCACTGTCTTGGATCTAGCTGTGGGTCCACACTCTTGTAATTCAAGTGACGAGACAGGAGAATTTGTCCACTTGGTTGGGCCTGGAAAAATCTAGTAAGTTGTGTACATTATTTCATGAAGTGTGGGAATCTGTACATCGGCTGGCCAACTGACTTTGACCAGATGTGACTAGTATTTCAGGAGCTAGTAAGAGATAGTTCTGGAAAAGATATCCTGGAATTTTACAGCCTTGAAATTAGCCTTTAGATCATCTGGGCAAATTGGAAGTAGAAGTATTAAAATAAATTTTTTTGTTAAAGGGAAATGTTAACCTTCCAACTGCAATAATATTAATACCATGTAGGGATGATTTGTACATAACTGTATTCTCTATATTTTCTTGTTTGCATTCTTTTCTTGGCCATTACCATTCATATGTCATTTTACTTGTACAAAATGTTTTTATTACTTTTGTAATATTTCATTCTCTGTCTGAAAGTTATATGTATAGGATGTTTGGAAAGTCACTGTGCACTTATACTTATTAACAGATACGTTTAAATATAGAATACAGGAGGTAAATATGAATGACAATTATAAACAATGTTGAAAGTGAATCCCATTGGCATCAATACAGGCCTGGATCCTTCTTATTTTGTTTCTAAACACTGCTATCAGTTGCTGGCTTGAAATAGACTGAATAAAATATGATTACAAAACTGCATAGTGACTTTCCGAACACCCTGTATAATAAAAGTTAATGTTATGCTTATTCATTTTTTGTATGTTTTTAACTCGTTCACTTCACACACGGTGGAGGGGTTGACTCCCTGAAGACATACATTGTATAATGTAGAAAGTATTTAGCATTCTACATCTTGGTCTTTTATTATTCATCTATATAGGGGGCAATGATAGCATAGTTTCTGCAAGAACTAATTTTTTTTCTTAACTAGTAGTTATAAGTAAGTGATGGCATTGTGCACTGTTCAGAAACCGAGTGGATTTAAGTTTAAATTGACCCTAGTGATGAAAATAGTTGTAGTTATCTCAACCAAAAAGAAAGATGAACAATTTTCTAGGTTTGTTACTTTCTAATTTGATATCTTAGAAATGGTTTCTTGTTTTTGAGTTTATTAGGTGGAGAAACAAATGAGTGACAGTTGTCTTTTAAAGTAAAACTGTCATTATTGATTTTTTTTAGCTTCCATATTTTGTGTACTGAGTACTTGAGCCATTCCTTCACATAGTCTACCAACTCTGTGATGCATAATCATCCAACAAGGTTGAGCATTAAAAGAAAACAATAAAATTTTTGTAGATTTTAAAGTATTTGTATGCAAACTGGAAAATAATAGTGATGTTAAGTGACACATCTAATAAAAAGTAGTTGAAAAATTTAGCATATTAATTGTTATTCTGCTGAGATCTTTGAATATTTGTTATTACTATAGGTAACAAAACATGTGGACCTGAGGATTTTGCATGCATATCAAATGAAGGTATTTGTATACCTAACACATGGAGATGTGATGGCCAGTATGATTGTCCAGATAAATCTGATGAAAATACCGATTGTCGTAAGTTCCTTAATACATTATTATGTAAAGAAAAGTATTTTCAGTCATTTTCAAACAATTCTATGCATAAAAAAATTTTTTTTTTTGGATTTGTGCTTACTCAGTAAATTAAAAATAAGTAGACTAAAAGTTATTAATTCATTCAACACTGGGTCTATATCAAATGTATTTAGGAATATTTAGAGATCATGTAAATGGAATTGGAGATTGCTGGAATGAAGAAAAGTATTTTTAATCTTAACATGAAAATCACTTGGCATACGTATTAGGGAAAAAAGATTTGTGTGTGAATATATCAAATGTTTTTTTTCCTAATCCACATACAAAGTGAATTATATTTTTATGTGAAAAATTTATAATGCTTATTGAAAGTCTGCCAAATTTTGTGAAAATGTATATACACTGCATTAAAAGTTGGTGTCAAAACTGTAAAAACTTCAAAGAAACAAAAAATAAAAATATCATGATTGATCAAATCCACTGAGGATTTTTTGAGAGTTAAGGCAAAGCAAAATATTAGCCTTTGACTTAATTTGGTTACAAAGCAATAAATTATAAAATCGGATCCCTCTTGCCACTGTAACTTATCACTTTTTTAGAAGGGCCCAGCATGGCCAAGCGTGTTAAGGCGTGTGACTCGTAATCTGAGTGTCACGGGTTCGCATCCCTGTCTCGCAAAACATGCTCGCCCTTTCAGCCGTGGAGGCATTATAATGTGACGGTCAATCCCACTATTCATTGGTAAAAGAGTAGTCCAAGAGTTGGCAGTGGGTGGTGATGACTAGCTGCCTTCCCTCTCGTCTTACACTGTTAAATTAGGGACGGCTAGCGCAAATAGCCCTCGAGTAGCTTTGTGCGAAATTCCAAAAACAAACAAACAAACTTTTTTAGAAATTGCCAAGAGGTCTCTGATGTTTAATACCTTGTCATTTGTAATCTGTTTATCAAATGACATTGTTTTCTGTATAGAGTTTTTGTTTTGCTTTCAGTTCAAACCTGATTTCAATGGAAAGCACAACAAATAGCTTAGCTAAATGTTTCTTATTTCATAGATGAACCTAGAAATTATGATAGTTATAGGCATTGTTTTTTTTTATGTATTCTGTGCTCTTTAGTGTATTATTTAATTGAATAAAACAATGCTTTAGTACCATTTCTGTTAAAAAAAAAAGAGAAAAAAGGATTTTCATCAGTAGTCAACACCAAAAACAGAAAAAAAAGACCCAGATAAGCACTACATGTTGTGTTTTTCATATGTATTTTGTAGTTATTATAAAGTAACTAAAATGTAAGTATTAGATAATTTTTAACTTGGGTAAGGGTAGATTAATTAAAATAAAGGTGATATGAATTACATGTATACCAGATGATTTACAACTTGTTGGGTGAAAGTTTTTGTTTGACATGGTTTGAATGGCAATAAAACTATAAAATTTAAGTAAAATCAATTGCATAATGTTATTTAGGATAAACCAATGTAATTTCATATTACAACTCTTTGGTGTGGATACCGGTACGTGGTGAGAGGACCTCCGACAGAAGGTTCTTTACTTTCAGTTTACCTCCTCTGAGATAAATCCATTCATGTGTTTATTGTGCATGGTGACCTGTAAAGGGGAAGAGGATCCTGGTGGTTTAGGGGTTCAGCCCTAAAACAGCACTTTGGCATTGAATTTCTGTAGATGGGCAGCTTTGCCCCCCCTCTGAGTCAGTTTTTGCTGTCATGTCCTTGTTTGTCATTGTAATGCATTTCCTAATAGGGTTTCATAGTGGGTGATCTCAGGGTGTGCTTAAATATTTTTTTATTATGAATCCTCCCCAAATCAAAATCAAAATAACAGAAAAACAGACCATAAGTAAATGACCACATCATGAAGATTTTGAACAGAAATATTTAACTTCTTCAACACCTGTGCCTCATTTTCTGATATTACATTTTTTATGAGACAAATCTCTAGGGCAAATTTTTCCCTTTTCTTTTTATTCAAAAGGGACTAGAGGGGCTTGTTAGCTCTCCTAAGTCAATCAAAAAGCTATGTTCTGAGGGACATCTTGGAAACATCCACTCCAAAACAAAACACAATGAACTTGCATTCAAAGGCCATTGGGGATATACCCATTGAGGTAACTCCCCGTGCAACTTTGAATTTTTCATGAAGAGTTATTTTTGAGATGCATTTCAAGAACATCCTTGAGTCCGATATCCTCGATGGTTTCTCCATCAGAGGAGTTTCTGCAGTGAGACATATCTCCATTTGTAAAGATGGAATTATGCTGCCATCCAGCATCCTGATTTTGATGTTTACATCTCCATGTCTATCTGTTACCATCAAGACAGGTTATCTCAATTGAAAGGTTTGGTTATTTGTTCTGAACCCTCTTGGATGTTGACAGTGCCAGTGGTTCAGTCATTCAGAGACATCATGTAGTGGCCCCTTGATGTGTGCTCATTGCAGTGGTAAGGATTATGCTGCTTATGAGAGCAAAATGTACCCACATTGTGTTTTACTGAGGTAACTCTTGCCCTCTCTTGATTTTGTTCTTGCCCCAGGTGGGTGGAGGAAAGAGGTACAGTGTTTGAAAATGGTTCAAAAAATTCTTACACCAAGACTTTAAAGTTACTGTTCACCACTCTGTCTCAGACATATGCTATTGCACCCCATTCCACTGCTACAGTGGGAGTACAGACTGATATCTCTGTACCTGTGAGAGTTGTTTTTAAACCACAAGCATAATCTTCTTTTGTCTGTGGTTAAGAGAGTTAATGAGTCAATATTATTACCTGTCTTTATCACCACCATTACTTATAGCGGCTCTTTGGATTCAATTCCTTTGGCTTCTGCTTTTAGCATTTCTTCAGGTCAGGCCCAGCATGGCCAAGTGTGTTAAGGCGTGTGACTTGTAATCTGAGGGTCTCAGGTTCACATCCCCATTGAGCAAACATGATCACCCTCCCAGCCGTGGGGGTATTATAAATTGACGCTCAATCCCACTATTCCTTGGTAAAAGAGTAGCCCAAGAGTTGGAGGTGGGTGGTGATGACTCGCGCTCTTCCCTCTGGTCTTACATTGCTAAATTAGGGTCAGCTAGCACAGATAGCCCTCGAGTATCTTTGTGCGAAATTAAAAAAAAACAACAACAAATTCTTCAAGTCCAACATCTTTACCCATGTGTTTGCTGGGGAGGAGAGGATCCTAGTGGTTGAGAGGTTCAATCTTAACACACCACTTTGGCCTCGAATTCCTGTAGATGGGTAGCCTTGGGGGTGGCCCTCTAGGGTCAGTTGGCTGGTTCACTTGGGTTAGGGTCATCCAAGTATCAGTGTTGGATGTTCTCAACAGGTGTCGTGGACATTGTATCTGATGCTGGTGTTTGGGTGTAGTGATCACAAAACCATGGTATTGCTGCAGTGTCCTTGTTTGACATTTTTAGTGTGTCCCTTCATATGGCTGTATGGTCGGTGGAGTCAGTGGGCACTGAAATACTTTTTTATTATGGATCCTCCAAATAAAGACTTAGATGGTAAAAAAACATTCCATAGGTAAACGACCATGTCTTGCAGATTCTGAGCAGCAATCTTTAACATCTATAACACCTGTACCTTGTTTTCTTATACTACATTCACTTTCCGACAAACGTTTAGGGCAGAAGTCTTCCCTTTTCATTCAGGACGGACTGCAGGACTTGCTGACTCTTCAGAGTCAGTTAAGAAGCTTTGTTTTGGTGACATATTGGTGGAAACATCCACATCTCAACACAGTGAACTCCTCTTGCATTCAAAGGTGATTGGGGATATACCTATTGAGGTTACGCCTCATGCTACTTTGAATTCGTCATGAGGAGTTATTGTTGAGAGGGATTTGAAGAACATCCCCAAGTCAGAGATTCCTACTGGTTTTTCTACCCAAGGAGTTTCTGCAATGAGGCGAATCTCCATTCGCAAATATGGAATTATGATGCCGACCAATGTCTTAGTTTGGCATTTACATCACTGTGCCCACCTGCCACCATCAAGGCAGGTTATTTTAATTACAAGGGACAGCCACACATTCCAAACTCTCAGATGTTTCCAGTATTGGCAGTTTGGTCATTCAAAGACGTCATGTTTGACGCTTCCTTTTGCAATGGCAAGGACCACGATGCCTCTAAGTGTGAAATGGACCCTCATTTTGTCAGTTGCGATGGCTCTGACTCATTCTATTTTTGTTGTTGCTTTTAGTGGTTGGAAGAAAGAGAGGTACAGCTTTTGAAAACAATTCAAAACATTACTTACCCTGAGCTTGAAAGTTGTTGTCCACCACTTCATCTCTGACGTATGCTGCTGCACTTCATTCCACTACTACAGGGGAGTGCAGACGGATTCCTCTGTGACTCCAAAAGAATCATTCTCAGGCCAAATGAAAAGTATTTTGACCTATGTGATGAATCAACTTCAACACCCACCTCTGTAACTGACATACATTCCACCAAACCTCAAGATTTATTTCCTTTGGTTCCTTGTTAGGGCATTTTCTTGTGTACATATTCTCCCAACCTTAGGTACAAAATGATTGTTTGTTCATGTCTTCAGTTGCTGCAATCCTCTTCCAACAACAAAGATCTGCCAATCGACCCAGGGCAGGATTCATAGAGGTCGATAGACTTCCCTGGAATAAAGACAATAAAGAAAAAAGACGTGGTTGTAAGCAAAAGAGCTCTCCACTCAATTCACCCACACATAAATAAAAATGGCCACCTTGATACAAAAGAACTGTTGAGGTTTATGTTCTAATCTGGATAAGATCAAAGCACTGATTGTTTCCTACCATTCTGTATGTCTTTTCTTACAGGAAAAATTTCTGAAACCTACTGATACAGTCTCCTTTTTGGCAGTTTTCTTTGTACATGCTGTGTGATGGATGAGTGCATGGAGGGGGGTGGCACTGTTGGTTGATCAGCATGTGCTTACCCTATATTTGCCACTCGGCACACCTTTGGAGGCCGTAGCTATTACTGTTTCCATGGGTTGTACTATGACTGTATGTTCTTTCTACCTGTCACCTGGAGAGACATATGATCAATCAGATCTTGATGCTCTCGTTGAACAGTTGCCATCTCCTTTTCTAATCCTGGTGGACTTTAGTGGACATCATCCCCTTGGAGAACTGCTGAAGGTGATGGGTGGGATTGCTCAGTGGAGTATATGCTCTCTGATCACAACATTTCTCTTTTTGATAGTGGTTCTTATACTTATTTTCATGCACCTAGTCAGTCTTTTACTGCTACTGATCATTCACTTTTCTCCCCTTCACTATGTTCCCACTTTTCATGGAGGGTTGATAATAATCCACAAGACAGTGATCATTTTCCTGTAATTTTGAGAGACACTGACTGCAGTCGATGCCACCCAACTAGCATGCCCCAGTGGAAGCTGAATCAAGCAAGCTGGCTCTCCCTCACTGCTCTTGCAGAACTTGATCCTGCCATTATCTGTCAGCCATCAGTAGACAAATGTGTGGCAGCAGTAACCGACTGTATTTTACAGGCAACTGCTCAGTGTATTCTTGAAACCTTGACACGTTTTCCATGATATCCTTGGTGGAATCCTGCCTGCTATGTGGCACAGAAAGCTCAAAAATGGGACTGGGATACTTTTTGTTTGTATCCCACACTCTTGCATGGCATTGCTTTTCAGCAGGCCCATGCACATGCTCGGTGGGTAAGATGTCAAAGCCAGAAGGACTCTTGAATGAAGTTCACAACCAGCGTATCTTCTACTGCCAATTCCAGAGTTATATGGGACAAGATTCAAAAGGTCAGTGGGCTATATAATTCTGTCCCTCTCTTGATCTTGCTCTCTGTTGTCCAGGAAATAACTAATATCTGGAGCATTGCCAATACTTTAGGTAAGCTTTTGCCTGGTATGAAGCACTTTTGCTTCTTCTTCCATCTTTTTAGCCATCAAGACTTAGACAGAGCAATTACCTCTTTCCTTTCAAGCTGATTGTCCCTAGGACTATAATCGTCCCTTTACACTTGTGGAACTCAAACTGCCCCTTCATTGGTCTGGCAGTACATCGGTTGGATCTGATGACATACACTATGAGATGCTGTGCCACACTTGTCTTGTTTGGTTCCTCGAATCAAATAACCCCCTCTCACCCACCCAGTGTGAATTCCGACGATAGTGCTCCACCATGGACCACCTGATTCGACTTGAAATGTCAATCAGAGAAAGCCTTTCTTAAATGACAGCATCTTGTGTCAGTATTCTTTGACATTGAGAAGGCTTATAACACAACATGGAGGTATGACATTTTGCGAGACTTCCATATATATGGATTACATGGCAATTTGAACATTTTTATTAAATTTTTTTTAATGGAGAAGAGATTTTTAAAGGCCATTTATCTTTTTAATGCCATTTAAGTTTTTTCATATATACTTTATACCTTTTTAATGTGGCCCCATTTTAAAAATCACAATTCATCTAGTTCAATTTGAAATTAGAAACTAACCGTAACATTAAGTAACATGAAACCAGTACTGGAAAGGCCAACTTCATGTGCCTGATGGTTTTTGTACTTACCTGTTAGTTTTCCTGGCAAATTACAATTATTAAAGTCATGCTACAGAAAGTCCTTTACAACTTGAATTACTGTAGTTTTTCTCTTGGTATTGTAGACTAGATGTAAATATTGGTTTTATGCTATTTATTTAATTATTTATTTTTTAACTTTGTTTTGTTTTACCTTAATTTCCTTTTATGAATTTTACTGGATTTACTTTTACCTTTTTACCAGACGTTTGGCATAGATAGCCAAGCTGCTTTGTGCCATGAAATACTAAATCAACCAACCAACCAATCCTCCAATCAAACATCCTCTTGTCACCCACTCGGTGTGGGTTCTGATGACAGTGCTCCACCATGGACCACCTGATTCGACTTGAAACATCGATCAGAGAAGCCTTTCTCAAATGACATCTTGTATCAATATTTAACATTGAAAGACTTGTACTACAATATGGAGGTAAGGCAGTTTGCGAGACCTCCATATATATATATTGGTTACTTGGCTATTTCCCCATTTTTATTAATTTTTTTTATTGGACAGGCCTTTCCAAGTTCATGTGAGTTCAACACTTTCTCATTCTTTTTTACAAGAACTTGGAGTCCCTTAGGGCTGTGTTTTGAGTGTCACACTTTTCAGTATAAAGATTAATGCCATCACTTGTCTATGTTAAAGACTCTCATCTCATGTCAGTTGTCAAACATCAGGTATATTGAGCGGCAGGTACAGACTGCCCTCATTCGTCTACTGAAGTGGTCTACAGCAAATGGGTTTGACTTTTCTCTCTAAAACCATTTGCATGCACTTTTGTCAACAATTGGGTATTCGCTCTGATCCTGGTCTCCATATTGGTGAAGTTCTGCTGTCGGTGGTCTCTGAGACAAAGTTCTTAGGGCTTATCTTTGACCGTAAGCTGACCTTTATATAATACATCAAGCAGCTACAGGTCAAATGTAGAAGAGCACTGAACATCCTCTGCATCCTCTCTTCCATCACTTTGGGAGTGGATCGATGTTCAGTGCTAAAGATATATTGTGCTCTTATTCAATCAAAACTTGACTATGGATCACTGGTCTATGGCTCTGCCAGGACCTTAGCCTTAAAGATACTGGACCCTGTTCATCGTCAGTGACTTCGGCTCTGCACTAGTGCTTTCTGCACTTACCCAGTTCAGAGCTTGTACACAGTCCCATGAACTTTCTTTGCACCTTTGATGTTTGCAGCTACTTTTACTATATGCTTCAAAACTTCATTCCTTATCTAAGCATCCCATTTGAGGTTGTGTTTTCCTTCCTCGGTGGGCTATGCTTTTTCAGAACAGTCAATCTGCCATTGCTCCTTTTGGCTTTTATATGCAGTTGCAGTTGGATGAAATGGGTCTGTCCTTGCATAACATTGGTCAGCCCATCCCACCATGGCTTTTTACAGTCCCCCAAATGTGACCAATCTTTAACTCATCTGAGAAAACCAGATACTACAAATTGGAAATACTGTATTTGCTGAACATTTTTTTGAACCATTTTTCCTTCCTATTTATGCAGATGGTTCAAAATCAGGTGACTGCATGGGCTGTGCTGTGGTTTGGTGGTTGTGCACAGAATCCCATCTACAGCTTCTGTGTTCACTGCTGAAGTGTATCCAATTTCTCTTGCCCTGGATCACATAGAAGCTAAGCAGTACTCAAATTGCACTATTTATACTGGCTCTGGAATTGCTTCACATTAGTTCACACCCTGTTCTTGATGATATTAAAAAATCGACGGGCCCATTTCTCTTTAATATCTACTTCTATCCAGTTTTTCTGGATACCAGGCCACACTGATATTTGTGGTAATGATGTCCTTGACAATGCAACTAACCCAGCAAAATAAATTTACTGTGAAATCAAGTTTACTAGGATAGTTAGTTGATAAATGGGTATGAATTATTGGTGTAAATTTCTAAATATATTGGTTTTTTATAATTGTAGTAAATTGCACCACTTTTGCCTGAATCCTATGCTTTCTTGCTCTGCCTGGTAGTCACAAAACCCTCACAGGCTTAGTGTGCTAGGACATTCAAGAAGTTGCTCAACTGAGCATAAAATGAGAAGTTAGATGCCTCTCACTTATTCCATTGGTCACTTTTTCTTGCTCTTCTCACAGTAAAAAGAAAGTCCAGTCTTCTTCTTTGCATCATCACCTGTGATGATTATAAGTTATGCAAAACTTTGTGTTTTAATATCTTTTAAACTATAATGTATGGGCTGGTGTGGGCATTAACATTTCTACTAATAAAGCAGAGAACAATGTTTTGACCTTAGGTCATCTTCAGGTTAACAGTTTTCGGGATTATTAGAATGTAAATAGGTACAGGATTGTAGAGGGTGTTGCAATAAATGTAAGGTTATTAATTGGTATTTGCATAAAGGTGTTCCTTTATATTGGTTTAATTTTGGTGTTTGTTATTGTATAAGTAGGGCTTCTTTGATTTTTACATTTGTTTGTTTCCCTACTTAGTATTTGGGTTTTCTATGGTTATATTGTGTTTATTTGATTTGCAGTGTTCAGAAGTGTCTAAAAATGTAAATATCTTCAGTTTCTGCTAGATTTGTTGAAAATATTTTAGTTTCATGAAGAAAAAACATCATATTTAAAGGAAAGATAGCTTACTAACACTGTTTTAGATATAAAGTTGGTGACAAAGGGTATCATTGAGCATCACATGTATATCATATACCGTTTGCACATATGGTGTGACATAGAGCTAAATAATAAGAGGAAGTATGGCATTTGCAGTTTACATGATATGGTATGAACCTTAATATCTGTCACTTCAGCATGACTAATGTTTCTGGATGTTCAGGCAAAACTAAACAGTAAGTTAAATATCCAGATGCAAGGAAACCAGTTCATCATGGGGATGGTCTTCCAGTGTCACATCCATATGCAAATTGGTAAATAGAATTGGTAAATTCTTCACTGTCTGTGAAGAAGACAGTGGTTTGTTTTCATCCATCTAGTAATTCTATTCCTGTAGCACCTCAACATAAACTGCATTACCTAATGGTACAAGAAAAGGTGAATGATCTTATTTCTTAGTACTCAATTTCATTTTGTTGCAAATTTTCATGTTTTAGACTGTATGATTGAATTTTAATTGTGTTAAACAATGTATGTAAACAGTGGATATTTCTTGGGATTTTTCAAAGAATTCCAAAGTCCATCTTTTCATGTAAAAAGCAAAGTAATGAATTTTGCTTTAATTTTTTGAATTTCCATTGCATTGAAACCTCTTATTTGTTTTCATTCTTGCTGAATTTTTTTTAAGATGGGGTAACTTGCACAGCAGAAGAATTTACTTGCTTAAACAAAAAATGTATCACATCACGTTGGGTCTGTGACCAAGATGATGACTGCGGGGATGGTAGTGATGAAGTGAACTGTCGTAAGTCTTGATCAATAATTTGTTTTAAAATATAGATTAACCTTGTGGGAACTGCTGATTCCATTTAGAATAGAATAGCTTTGGTCAAACTTTAATATTTTTATCATAAAGGTTAAAATTTAATCAACTCGTATTTTAACCATAATCATTAAATGTTTGTACCTATTTATATTTTGCTTTTAGCAATTTTGCATGTTTTATTTAAATGGAAACATCTGTGTCATAGTGTTACTGTTATGTTTAATGTGAGATTTGTGTAATCATTGAGCTGAACCCAACTTTTTGAATGTTTTTTTTCATATACCACAAACATTGTGACTGAAGATGCATTGGTATTTATGATTTGTTTTTAGTTATTTTGTGAAGTGAAAAAGGTTTTACATGAACAAAATTTTACTGAACTTTCAGGTCTATTATTTTACTTTCAGATGCTATTAGTTTAGATTTTGCTAACGTGTAAAAAAAATGTTTTTGCACATAAAGATGCATCACTGTAAGAATTAGTCAGTAAAGAGATAAGTACTTAAAAAAGGAAACTAGTGAGATTGAAATACCATGTGTAAGATAAGCCATGCAATTTAATTACAGTGGATTATTTGATATGCATGTTAGTTTTAAAATCTAAAATTCATGTTAAGAGAATATAGCTGTATGACAAATAATGAGAGGGGGATAGTGAAATTAACTCACGCTATTTTATTTCTTTTGCATTTTGAATATGTTTGGGTATTATTACAAGGATTGCACTTAAGTTAATTTTCTTATTTTTGACATTACTATCTTCAAAAAATCTGTGCTAATTTACTTTAACTTAGAAATAAGCAAGTCTTTAGAAAGAATAAACTGAGTTTTTTTGTATATGTAGAAAGGAAGTCTGAATAATTCATCTTAAAAGTAAAAGGAACAGAAAAATTTATTGTCAGTAGTTTGAATTTTTAATTTTTTCATACAAAATGAATGAAATTTATGTCAAAAAATATAATTCCACATCAGAATGATGTTGTTAGATTTTCTTGTGTGCATAACACTTGCACAGGTTCTATAGTTTGAGAAAGCTATTATTTGTGAAATAGAGATTTTTGAGTAATCTATAGGCTAAATGTAGCAAATACTTAGAACATGTTTCAAAGAAACAAATAGCTTTTGTTAAGAAATTATGCTGTTAATTTGCTGGTCATTGTGGTTGTATTCGAGGTGATACAATAACCTAAATTACCAATATTTGTCTGTGTATATGCATGCATACATGTTTCAAATAATATTAGTTATTATAGTATATCATTTATACTTTTACAGTGTTATGCTTTTAAATTGCTACATTATTTATATTTTATCTTTCCAGCAAATGTAACCTGCTCTTCAACGGAGTTCATGTGTGACAATGGGAAGTGCATACCAGATCGCTGGCGCTGTGATGGTGATGTGGATTGTGTGAATAGTACTGATGAGAAAAATTGTCCTACAGAAGGCCTTGCCTCACCATGTAAAGATCGAGAGTTCATGTGTGCTAACCATAAAGACTGTATCCACATTTCCTGGCAATGTGACGGAGATACTGACTGCCCTGATGAATCAGATGAAAAAAATTGTAAGTTCAAAGTTAATTATGGTATGTTACTAAATGGTAATGTGAAAGAATTATGTAGAAACAAAATATTGAAATGTTTGATTTGGAAAAATTTGTTTTTGCAGGGTGGATAAGTTAATCTGGAGAATAAAGTCATTTATTCATTTAAATAAAAATATTCTCATGGAAAAGAACAATAAAGAAATGTGATATTGAAATTTGTAGATCATGATAATTAAAAAATGAAACTGCACTTGAACAACATGTAAAAATCAAGACATGATCATCAAAGCTCAGTCTAATGAAAAAACTGATTTGAATGCACAACTTTCAACTTCACAAGCAAAAATATTGCATAACTAGTCTTATTAAGTATTCAGTTAAAACTGGATTCTGTCAGTGTTTTTTTTTTTTATTAAACAAATGTATGAAGTGGACTCTTTACCGTAAGTGTCTGATTACTTGGGATAAATGTCACCAATAAATGGACAGCACCCAATCCACTTGTTTTAAAATATTCAAAATAAGTCATACATACTAAAATATATAACTATCTTCATGGGCTTGGTCAAATTAACTGACCATATAACCTCTTTGAACCAGTGTAAAGTCTTTATAGTTTTGATACCACTAAATTTTAATGTAGTATATATATACACATTACCATGCAGAAGTGTTAGAACAAGAGAATATTTTAGCTTTCCTCCATCTTATGGGGGTTAATTCTTCCATACCATTACAGAATGTATTTTTCAACTGTGGTGATACTTCGTGGAACCCTGTTGATAATTGAATTTGTCAGGGTGAGAATGCTTCTTATTTTTCAGAATTCCCATATACTTGTACTAAGTGGGTAAAGGAGCAGTCCAGTAGCTGGTTGTGGGTGATGATGACCTGATGTCTTTCCTCTAGCCTTACACTTCTAAATTAAGGATGAGTAGTGCAGATAGCTCTAGTGTAGCTTTGCACAAAAATAAGACCAAATAAAACTGATATTTATCATTATAAAAGTAACTAAAAGGTAAATGTTAGAAAACTTTTAGGTTAGATTAGGTAAAGAAAAAATTTTTCTCGGCTATGCTTGTGAATATTTCATTCTCGGACTAATTTCAATACCAGGCAGCTCACTACTGGTCTTTTCTTTACTAGGTTACTTCACTACCTGCTAATTTTATCATAATCTCCATTGCATATCTTATTTAAGATCATAAAACTTCATGAGAGTTCATTAGACAAATATTCTCGTCAGTAAAATATTAGAAATATGTTTATTAGAGAAATGTTCCTTCAGAATAGAGGCACTTATTTTGTAAAACATTTTATTCAAAATGGTAAGATTTGAACTTTTTAAAAATGATTCAAGCTGTGAGCAATTCCATGAATAAGCAGAGTTTATTTGCTGAATCATAAGCCTGTAGTCTAGCCATTTCAAATAGTTAAGCTGTAATGAGTCATAAATAATGCTGAATCTCTTTAAAATCCAAGAAATAGAATTGTTTGGACTTGAGATTAAGAAAATTCTAGATTTCTAAGAGTTCAGAAGTGTTCTAGATTTGAGTTTTGTTTAGCTCACCTTTACACACACGCACATGTGCACACACTCTCACACGCAGGAGAAAAAACGAAGTACTACATTGAAATATGTAGATTCTTGGCACCTGTCAGTACTTGCCTTAGTAATGACAAAATCTCACCATTGAATTACAAATATTGTTGAAAATATTCAGTAGACATTCTTTAACATGTTTTGTTTTTTCCCTTTTGTGATGGGTTGAGGCCATGTTATAGTTTGACTTGTGTTAAATTTTATTAATCTGATATTTTATGAATTTCTGTCAGAAACTTTGGAACCAAACTGTAAATTATAATTGAAACTTTAATGATATGTATGAGTTAATTTCTTAATTTAAAAGTAATTTATAAATAAAGGTTAGAATAATGTGTTTATGCATGCTTTGAAGAAAGCTTTCCATGAGGTGGTGGATCCTAGTACATGGTGAGGAGACCCTTTGGAGAAGGTTCTGTCTTACCTCAGTTTACCTCTTCTAGTTTCCAAAGATCCACCCATATACTTGTGTTTGGCATCCTGTGAAAGGGGGGAGGAGAGGATCCTGGTGGTTGAGGGATGTTAGGGGCATTGCAGTCTCCAATTTGGCACTAAATTCCTGTAAATAAGTGCTATTGGGATAACTCCCTTGACATCAGTTAGCTAATCCTGTTGGACTAGGGTCAACTGAGTACCAGGTGTTGTGGATATCGTGTGATGCTTGTGTTTGGTTATGGTGCCACCAAAATGCTGAGATGGCTGCAGTTTTCATGTTTCATATTGTAAGGCATCCCCTTGTAGCACTTTATAAGGGGTGGGTAAATGGGTACTGAATCATTTTGTTATGGATAACCCCACTACTGATTTAAAAAAATTTGGGGGGTGGGATGTAACTTGTTAATTGGTAAGCAATCATGTATGGGAAAACTATTCTGCAGTCACCTCTTCCAACTTTTCCTGTACCTGTCTTTTAAATTCTACATTCTTTATTTGACAAATCTTTAGATGTTTCCTTTATACATTCAGAAGGGATTAGAGGGAGTTCCTGGTTCTCCTTAGCCCATCAAACAGTTGCTTTTTGGGGACATGTTGGAAAAATCTACACCAAATCATAGTGAACTCCTCCTGAGGCTGATAGCCACTGAGAATATATCTTTTGAAATTACTCTCAGTGCTTCTTTGAATTCCACATGAGAAGTTATCATTGAGAAGGATTTAAAGAACATCCTCAAATCAGAAATCGTTGTACAGCAGAAACCAGTAACATTTCTCCACTTCTAAAAATTGAAACTTGCAGCCTCTCAGTGTTCTCCTGACATTTACATTGCCACATTCACGTGCATCTGTCACAGAGATGCCAACTATTTCAAATGACTGAGCGTAATGATTGTAGACATAGCCTGTACAGATCTCGTACAACCACTGGATGCAGTTTTGGGTCATCCATTTCTTTGGATCCATCTGTGGCTAAAGTGTAAACACTGTTAATAAGTGTGCTTGAAATCATTTTGTCATCTTCACAACCCAACATTTGTACAATGGCTGTAGTTTTGGTTCTAGCACAGCCATATTTTTTTGCAATATCACAGTCTGGGAACATTTTTCTGAATAGATATCCTGCATGATCTGCTACAGCTCGGGGTAAATTATGAGCAATGACGAATTGCGTGAACATCACTTCTGCATTTATGGTTTCATATTCTGAATTCTTACTCATAAATATCATTATCTGCATCGTTTTGTCTTCGCCTCAGCCTTTCGTTGGTGATATGCTGATTTTGTATTTCTAAAACAATCGCTTATCCCACCATGTGCCACAGAAAAATCGATGTGACAAACTGTACAAAACGCATGACTGTCACTGACTTTTGATGCAATGACCAAATATTTTGCACTATACTCTTTCCTAATTTTTGATTAACAGTTTTAGTCCTTTTAGATTTGCCATAAACAAAACAATTTGGTGAACAAGGCCTCTGTTTTTCCATCTTGTGAACAATCGCAGTTGTTTCTATGCTGCTTAGAAAACAAGAAATACCCATCTACGCGAGTGCTGATTGGCTGACAAGCACTGATGACGTAACTATGGATTCCCACATGTACCCAGTATGAAGAAGCACTTATACTCAAACTATTGGTAGACGTCGGAGATACAAATTTTTTTTTATTATTTCAAGCACAAACATGATTATTGCAAGTAGCCATTTGGACTGTCTTATTATCAAAATTTATTTGTATCTCATTAGAAATTTTCTTTTCACCCCTTTCAAGCCCTGGGGGAACAATTTATCACTTTATTGTATAGGCCTATATAATATATAATAATTTGGGAGTTGCAACAAGTAATATTTGTCTGTATGAGCATATAGTCATAATGAATACACCAAATTTTAATGGTTGGCATCTCTGCTGTCCCCCTCGGTGTGGATTCCTGTACGTGGTGAGGGGACCTCCCAGGGAAGGTTCTGTTCTATCTGGTTACCTTCTCTGGGATCTAAACATCCACCCACGTGTTTGCCGTGTGTGGCGACCCGTGAAGGGGAGGAGAGGATCCTGGTGGTTGAGGGGTCCAACCCTAACACACCACTTTTGCCTCGAATTCCTGTAGACGGGCAGCCTTTGGGTGGCTCCCCTTGAGTCAATCGGTTGGTCCACTTGGGCTAGAGTCAACCAAGTATCAGTGTTGGAAGTTTTCAACGGGTGTTGTGGACATTGTGCCTGATGCTGGTGTTTGGGTGTAGTGCTTACGAAACCCTGGCGTTGCTGCATTGTCCTTGCGTGACTTTGTAGTGCATCACCTTGTGGGGCTCCATGGTGGGTGGGGTCAGTGGGTACCGACATTTTTTCTTTTTCCTATGGATCCTTTAAAAAAATTTAAATAAAATTTTGAAAAAACAGTGAATGGTTAAGCGACCACGTCTTGAATACTCAGAACAGCAATCTTCAACATCAGTAACACACGTACCTCATTTTCTTATATTACATTCTCTTTCGGAAAAACCTTTAGGGCAAATGTTCCCTTTTTTTTTTTATTCAAAAGGGACTAGAGGGACTTGCTGGCTCTCCAAAGTCAGTAAAGAAACTTTGATCTGGTGACATATTGGTTGAAACATCCACATCCCAACACAGTGAACTCCTCTTGAATTCAAAGGCAATTAGGGATATACCTATTTAGTGGTGGATTCCTGCTTGCCACTTAGCACGGAAGGCTCAAAAGCGGGCCTGGGATACTTTTCGTAGATATCCCACACTTTCAAACCGGGTTGCTTTCCAACGGGCCCGTGCACATGCTAGGTGGTTAAGACGTCAAAGCCAGAAGGAATCTTGGATTAAGTTCACAACCAGCATATCTTCTACCACTAGTTCCAAGATCATGTGGGACAGGATTCGAAAGGTTAATGGGCACTACAATTCTGTCCCCCTTTCGATCTTACTCTCTGGTCAGGAGGTGACTTCGGAACATCGCTAACACTAGGTGAAAGCTTTTGCCGGGTATCTAGCACTTCTGCTTGTTCCTCCACCTTCCTGGCCATCAAGACTCTGGCAGAGCGATCACCTCTTTCCTTTCGAACTGACTGTTTCTTTGACTATAATTGTCCCTTTACCCTGGTGGAACTAAAAATGTCCCTTCATCGGTCTGCCAGTACGTCTGTTGGACCTGATGATATTCATTATGACATGCTGCACCATCTATCTCCTGCTTCTCTTGATGTCCTTCTGATTGTTTTCAACTGGATCTGGCAGGAGAATGTTTTTCCTGATGCCTGGTGCCAGGCTATTATTTTACCTTTCTCTAAGCCAGGGAAAGATCCCAAGATTCCTTCAAACTACCGTCCAATTGCTTTGACGAGCTGTCTCTGTAAGACATTAGAAAGGATGGTTAATGCTTGTCTTGTTTGGTTCCTTGAATCAAACAACCTCCTCTCGCCCACCCAGTGTGGGTTCCGTCGACAGCACTCCACCACAGACCACCTAATTCATCTTGAAACATCTATCAGAGAAAGCTTTCTCAACCGCCAACATCTTGTATCAATATTCTTTGACATAGAGAAGGTTTACGACACAACATGGAGGTATGGCATTTTGCGAGACCTCCATACATATGAGTTATGTGGCCATCTACTCATGTTTATTAAAAATTTTTTAATGGACAGGAGATTCCAAGTTCGTGTAGGTTCGACACTTTCCCGTTCTTTTGTACACGAACTTGGAGTCCCTCAAGGCTGTGTATTGACTGTTACACTCTTCAGTATAAAGATAAATGCCATCACTGAACAACTCCCTCTCACTGTTGTGAATGGGCTGTATGTCGACGACTTTCACATCTCATATCAGTCGTCGAACATGAGATATATTGAGCGGCAACTACAAACCGCTCTCAATTGTGTACGGAAGTGGACTCAGGCGAACGGCTTTAATTTCTCTCTCTCCAAAACTGTATGCATGCACTTTTGCTGCCAAAGGGGTATTCACACTAATTCTGAACTACGTATCGGTGAAGTTGTGCTGCATGTGGTCCCGGAGACCAAGTTCTTGGGGCTTGTCTTTGATCGTAAACTGACCTTTGTACCACACTTAAAGCAGCTTCGGGTCAAATGCACAAGAGCACTGAACATCCTCCGTGTTCTCTCTTCTACCAGTTGGGGGACAGATCGCTGTTCAGTGTTAAAGGTATATCGTGCTCTTATTAGATCGAAACTCGATTATGGATCAATGGTCTATGGCTCTGCCAGACCCTCGGCCTTAAAGATGCTGGACCCCATTCATCACCAAGGACTTCGACTCTGCACTGGGGCTTTCCGTACCTCTCCAGTTCAAAGTATATACATTGAATCTCATGAACCTTCTCTACACCTTCGCTGTTTGCAACTATCTTTACAATATACTTCGAAACTTCATTCCTTACCAAAGCATCCCACCTGGAAATGTGTTTTCCTTCCTCGTCGGGCAGTACTTTTTCAGAACAGACGATCTGTCATTGCTCCGTTTGGCCTTTGCATCCGGGCACAATTGGATGAATTGGGTCTGTCCTTGGATAACATTGCAGATTCCACAGGTTGGCCCATCCCAGCATGGCTTATTACAGCCCCGAAATGTGACCTTTCTTTCAGTCACCTAAAAAAGGCAGATACTCCAGATTGGAAGTACCGTATTTTATTCAATAAATATCTTTCAAACAATCATTTAGTTCCCATTTATACAGATGGTTCCAAATTAGGTAATTCAGTGGGCTCTGCTATGGTTTGCTATGGGTCAGTAGTTGCGCACAGAATCCATTCTACAGCTTCTGTGTTCACTGCTGAACTGTATGCCATATCTCTTGCCCTGGATCATATTGCAGCTGAGCAGTACTCCAACTGCACTATTTATACTGATTTGCTTAGTTCTATACTTGCCTTGGAATCGCTACACGTTAGCTCACATCCTATTCTCGCTGATGTTCGAAACCGACTGGCCCATTTCTCATTAGCAGCTACTTCAATCCAGTTTTTCTGGATACCAGGCCATGTTGGTATTCGCGGGAACGAGCTTGCAGACATGGCAGCTAAATATGTCTGCTTCAGCACCATCACTCCTATGCCTATTCCATACATGGACTATGGTGTTGTCTCCAAGGCTTGGCTCCGTGCCAGCTGGCAGTCCACTTGGAGTAAGCAACGTGACAACAAACTTTTTCAAATCAAACCCAAAATTGGACTTTGGCCATCTAGCTTCCGTAAAGTTTGGAAGGAGGAAGTTGTTCTCAGTAGGCTACACATTGGTCACAGTTTTTTAACTCATCATTTTCTTTTATCTGGAACTGATGCACCAATGTGTAGTTTGTGTAACACTCAAATCACTATCAGCCACGTTTTACTTTCTTGCCATCGTTACAATTCTCAACAACGGCAATATTTTAAACATATTATTTCCCAAGGTCAGTCTGTAACATTGGACAGAGTTATTGGTGATGGTGACTCTGTCCACCTTGATTATGTTTTTAATTTTTTAATGGCCATTAATCTTTTTAATCTCATTTAAGTGTTGCATATTTATTCATTACACCTTTTTAATTGTGGTTCCTTTTTTACAGTTTTAATTTCTCTCCTTCAATTTGACATTGGACAATGGCCAGAACATTAAATAACTTGACACCAGGACTGGAAAGGCCAACTTCAGGTGACTAACGCTACTGTTTGAACTATCTGTTTGAACTACTTGTTAGTCGTCCTAGCAAGTTGTTATTATACTTTTGCTGCATATCATTTCAAGTTTTTACTAGTTAACTTTTTAGTACTGGCCATATTGACTCATAACCCAGAACCAGGACTGGAAAGACCAACTTCAGGTGACTGACGGTGGTTTTTATACTTACCTGTTAGTCTTCCTGGCAGGTTATGATCATTACCATTCTGCTACAGGTAGTTCTTTACAACTTTGTTGACTGGATGTCAACATTGGTTTTTATACCATTTTCTTTTTTAATTGCTGTTTTTACCTTCATTTACTTTTACAAATTTTACTCCATTTACTTGACTTTATCTTTTTACTGGACATTTGGCTACTCATTGTTACAATTTTGCTATGTATCTTTTAAAGCTTCTATTCTTTTACATTTTGATACTGGTTGCTATGACACATAACCCAGAACCAGGACTGGAAAGACCAACTTCAGGTGACTGACGGTGGTTCTTGAACTTACCTGTTAGTCTTCCTGGCGGGTTATGATCATTACCTTTTTGCTAGAGTAAATACCTTACAATTTCTTATACTCTGCCTTCTATCTTAACATTGTAGACTAGGTGTCAACATTGGTTTTATACTTTTTTGTTTTACCTTCATTTCCATTTATGTCTATTACTACATTTATTTATTATTTTTTTATTTTTTTTACATTTTTACCGAATGTCTGGTGCAGATAGCCTTGCTACTTTGTGCCATAAAACACTAAATCAATCAATCAATCAACTCTGCTGTCAGTACAGGGAATTTCAAGGTAAGGTATAGCTCAGTTGACCTGATCAAGTTCTGGGGAGATTAAAGGATCACTTTATACTGAAGAAAGTCATTATGGTTGCAAACAAAAATGTTCTATATCTAGTTCTCTTCATTCTAAATGCCATTTTGCTTCAGTGGAACTGTTAAGGTTTGCATTCTAATTTGGATGACATTAATGCTAATACTTCAGGTTTTCCTTTAGCCAGTGGTCAAAGGGACAATCATATTTTTAGATTTACATTCAACATTATATTGAACTGTTATCTTACAAATTTATTTCAGTGAGTTTAGAATTAAATTATAGATTATTATTGTTATTATTAAAGTTATAGCAATATGTATATATTACTTAAGTAATTAAACTAAAAGTAAATTAAAAAAAAACACAAATATTGATTTTTGTTATGTAATATGTTGAATGCAACTTGGATTTAAATTAGATGTTTATCATGACCAAACACCAAGTCAGTAGCTTTTTACAAATTAGAATCTTGAATTACCAATATTGAGAAGATAGAATATGAAATGGAAGCCTCCAACTTTTTCTGTTTTGTTATTTCTATTTTTAGAAATAATTCCTTGTGTACACCTGCTTCACTCTCGAAGCTATATAACCAATTAAAAACTCTGAATTACTTCAATTGATTTTCTCAGCCTTCCGAAGATGGAAAGTTGCCATGATTTTTTGTTTCAAATCTCAGTAGTAAGTTTGATAAAGTACAGTAGAATTCTGCATTATTGATAGAGTAATTTGTAGTTTCAAGATGCAGGTATATAAAATCTAGTTTTGGTTTACATCTTTTATATGCAAAATTTAGTAAGGTGTAGTAAGCAACACATGGCATTACAGGCAAGCAACCAAGTAAAAAGCTCTTTTCAGTTGTAAGTGGTAGGAATCATTGTTTTATATATTTTTGTATTTACTGTTCTACATTTTAAGAAAAATAACAAATTTAAGAACTTAGTTGTAAATAGTAATAACATGTATTCATATGCAATGTATTGTAGCTGAAATGTGACTATATCTTACAAATACTGGTTTATTAAAAGAAACTGAAGACAGGTTGCTTTGTAAAGGCAAGTTTTATATTGTGTACATTAACATAATTGCACATGTTGCATCATTACAATGTGTAATGTTAGCTTGGTACAGCTGAGAGATCAATGAAATAAAAAAAAAAATAGATATAATGTTTTGAGATTTAAGCTCTTTCATTTGTGGTTTCTTGTTATAATTTTTTATTATCCTAAATCAAGAAAAAAGTGTAATTTATATTTATTTTCTAAATCTTTGTTTGTATGTGTTTGGTTAAGTCAGTGAAACCTGTACAAAGATACAATCATGAAAACAACAGATAAAAAACAAAGCTTTTTTACAAAATGTATGATAATTACCTGAAGATTATTAGGAGTGTATAGGTATTTTAGTGCAAAATTTTACAATTTCGTGATACACAAAGGTAATTTGAATCTTAAGATTATTCTGCATGAGGGATAGTAAGATTAAAAAAAAATGTACAAGCTAAATTTTACTTAAGAAATCTTATAATTCTGTGTATGAAAGCCTTGTAATCTTTACTAATAACCTGCAAAATTTTGTGAGGACACGCATACTATATTAAATGTTATAATATGAAAACTGGACAAGCACAAAATAGTTTTGAGATCAGTCCCTGTCTGTCTAGTTTTCATAAGGATCATATGAAGTTATACTGTTCATCTGTTAGTGTTGTCACAGCTGTGCTTGTCTCGTATTTGGATTATGGTGAGGTAATCAAGGCAATTTCGTGCCAGTTTGTAGTTGATTTGTGGTGAATAAATTTGTAAACTTTTCCAAATCAAACCTTGTATTGTTCTTTGTATCGCTTACATAAGGATCAGAGGGAATTATCTTGTGTAAGCTATACATTGGTCAGTTGTTTACTTGTTTTGTTTTTGTTGGACTGATCTGCTAATATAGATTTTGAGACTCTTGCTTCCATGCCATTGTTACGGCTGCAAGTGGCAGCATCATTTTCAACGTATTTTTTCCGAGTTTTTACCCATGATGCTAGGACAGCGTTACTGTTAGTGGTTAACATGGTCCACATTAATCAATTTTTAGGTTTTTAAGGGTCATTGGTTTTCATTATTTTTAAGATTTGTTTGGCTTGTAGTTTTTGGTTTTTCATAGTTTTATTTCTTGTAAGAAATTGTTGCTCGTTTATATTATCCATTTTTGATTTTTAAGCATTACCTTGTCATTTTCTGTTTTCTTCTGTTTGGCTGCCTTCCTTTTATGACGTCACATCAAATGGCTTAATCATTTGATAATTAAACACAGCCTTGGAAAAGTATTAAAAAAATTTTGAATATAATTGGAATAAATAAGCAATTGGTGGTGTAGTTTATGGTTTTACATTGGAAAGTTGCTAGGTGTGTTAAAGGCATTGAATAGGAATGCTTGAAGATTTGGGAACAAACTTCAGAAATGTGAACATGTTTTTAGTGTAATTAAAGATTATTTGTGAAATTTTTTGTGTGTTAAATTGTGTTTTGTAAGCTACAGAAAATATCCAATAAGCTTAGTTAGCTGTAGTGAATGTGTGGTAGGCAGTGGCTAAATATTTTGATCAGTCTGTATTTACTGAATATACTTTTTGAAGCAGCATGCACTTAATCATAATTGCAGTCATTCTGAATAAAAACACTACTACCATTATTAGTGATTGTACATATTTTTTTTGATTATCAATTAAATTTATTTAAACAGTCATTGGGGGATTATTGCATATTTAAAAAAAACACATTTTAACATCAGGAATTCAGCAAATATGAAATGTTGGGGTTATTTTTTTAAAACATTTGTAGAAAGTTTTTTTAAATATGCCAATAGTGATTGTCTGGGGAAACCAAAGTAAATAAGAAAACAGGTTAAAACTTAAATCCTCTATGTAACAGTTATAGTTAGCTTCTAATATTGGTGTGGTTAAAAGCAAAACAAACTTTTATTATGCTACTGATGCAATTATCCAGCTGTTCATTATTTGTGGTTTTTCTTACCCACTGAAGTTTTATCAAAAAAATTGGGTTATTATAGTTCTAGATAATAATTTGCATGTTTTGGAGAAATTGTTGCTTGGAAACTAACTTTATTTGCACAAACATAGGTGTCGACTGATTCTTTGGGTGTTTTTTTTTTTGTGCAGGATCTGGTACATGTTCAAATTGTAGTTTAGCCAGTTTAAGCCCATCCTTTCATCTTTTATTTTTAGCTATTAAGACAAACATACAAAGTATTTATAGTTTGGTTAATTTTATTTGATTACCAATTTAAGATATAGTATACAAAAACAAACAATATACACCCTAAGAGTTCTTAAAGGTCTTGCTCAGTTTCAGTTGTTTGCCATCCTCTGCTGCATGATAGGCATTCTTTAACCACAGATGACTGTTAGGTTTTGTTGGTTAGACATAAATAATCCACCTGAGATGTTCATAGAACTTTGCATCTGATGTAAGGTTGATTGATGAGCTGGCATCTTTTTTTGTCTTCCCTCTCTTTGGTTTGAATTGCATTTGTGATTGCTTTTATGAAGAACTCTACCATTATTTGCTCATCCATGAAATTTTTGCAGGTTGCCAGAATATTATTTTGTTCCTACCAGTCATCAATGTCAATGAAATTCATAGAAATTGAGCTAGACTGGCTGACACGTGGCATTTATGATTATAATTTTGTGATAACCTGAAGACAGACATTTTTAAATTTCTAAAACTGACAATTAATGCAAATTCTGTATTTATAAAATACTTTTCTTCATAGAAACTACATAATCTGTAGAAAATCAATCTCAAGTTTAAAACAGCTTCATTCAGTAGTTTTTGTTCTTTGAAATGCTGTATAACTACACAGATGTCAGATCAGTGCACCCTGTTCTAGAATTTAAGAATAAATTTTGTTGCTAGTAGGCCTTGATATAAGTAAATTTTTGTTTTTAATGAAGTCAGTAGTAGTCAATGTTCAGCAGTCATTTTGTATGGTTTCTGGGAATGTGTTTTAAGATCTAATAGTTGACTTTTTTTAATTTAGCATTAATAAAATTTCATAACTGACCTTATTAAAAATAGAAGTGTTTTATCTAAACTTTATTATGTTTTTCTAAACTTTAAAGGCACAATTACATGTCGACCTGACCAGTTTCAGTGTAAGAACCATCACTGTATTCCTGGACATTTACAATGTAATGGAGAAAATGAATGCTCTGATGGATCAGATGAGGAGAATTGTCCAGGTTAGTCATTTTACATCACACTCAAGCTTTGGTATTTAATTGAGTATCTATAATATTTTCTTTTTATATGAAAAAACAATTGTACATATTTATTTCAATTGTATATATGCATTTCATTTGCTTGCTTTATTTGTAGGAGTTGATAAAGATCTCACAGCTCTTAATATTTATGTATCTGAAGTATTGTCATGTATGAATTACAATGAAAATTGTAAATATACCAAGTTTACTTGAAAAGTGTTAACTGTAAAAAAAAAAAAAGAAAAAAATTAATTTTAATTGTATAGAATTTCTACCCTCTTATAAACAAAACAGAGTATTAGAAGTATAAGATTATGTAAGTTAGGACCCACTTTTTATTTTAAAATAGTTTGTTAGCAGGGTATTTTATCTCCAAAGAATCTTAGGAATTATTAATGCTTGTTTTACCTTCCATAATGTATGAATATACTTGTGAAACTTTTTATGGAAGAGATTAAAACTATTTAAATAATCAATGTTTTAAGAAAAGGTAACTAGTCAAAAGAATTTGTTTGATCAAGATAGTGTGAAAAAATCTGATTTGTTTTCTAGTGTTACACAAGTCATGTGACCCAGAGACTCAATTTGACTGTGGTGATCATCATTGCATTCCTATAAATTTAGTATGTAATAACAAGAATGACTGTGGGGATTGGGAGGATGAATCTGACCATTTGTGCAGTAAGTTTATGCTATAGAACTTAAACATACAAACTTAGAATTTTTGTATTAATAGTATTATTTTGCAGAGAAAAAGTATACATTATTTTATGAATGCATCATAGTTATTTTAAATGTATGTAAATGTAAATAGTGCAATAAACACTAAATTTTATTTTGGTTTTAACATGGGACCACATGACCTCTTTTTATTCGTTTTAAAGCCTTTGCAAATTTGATACTTCTAACTTTCAGTATAGTGTGCATATCTTTTCAAACCTCAGCATTATCTCACTTAGTATTATAAGTCTTTAACATACAAAATTCATATTTTTTTTAGTGAAATATTTGTAATAAAATAGATTTGTCTATAAATGTATTGAATATTTGTTTGAATAGTCAGTGCAAAATAATTTTCTTGTTAAAACTAGAAATATTTTTTCATATTTTAGAAATCTGAAACTTCCTTTGTGTGTAATCCCTCAGACATCCTAAATACATTTCAAACATATTTTTTTTGTTTTTCAGTAAAATTTGACATATAATTTCTGAATGCTTGTAAAACCAAAATTTAGAATTCATTGCCCTTAAACCTACAATGGTATAATTTATTTTATAATTTTTTTTTTCTTTTTAAGTTTATAGTACACATACAAATTTTAACACTAATTCTGTAAATGTACCTCAATGGTGTTTTAAAATGTTACATTATATCAACTTGGCATTCCCATCAAATTTTCCACAAAATTAGTTACCTACAGTAAATGAAATGTGTGTATATTTACAAAATGTTACCTATAAACTTAGTGTATTTTTTACTTGCTTACTGCCAAGTTTTACCGTCTTAGGAAATATGTATTTGTTACAACATTTTTTTAGAAAATTAAAAGTGGATTATTGATGTAATGTATTTAGATACAAAGAAATTTTCCTTCTGTGGTGTTTATTCTCAGGATTCTCATGTTATACAAATGCTATTCTGTTTCACTTTTCCATTATAGTGTGGGAAGTTTTATTTTTAACCCCCTGACTGTTGTCCAAATAGATTTTGTAACTCTTGTGAAATATTTTTACAAACATGAAACTAATAGATAAAACATTGTAGCTTGACATGAACTTTTCTAAAAGTAGGTAGTTCCATAAAATTAAATATTTAATTTGTATTTTTTCTGCTGTTTTAGTATTAAAACAAGCAAAAAAAGTTATTTAATGTAGTTGTAATGCACTCACTCTGAATAACTAGTTCACTTGTAAGGTGACTTTTAAGTATAAAATTACTGTTTATTATACTACAGTTTTTGCATTTCATTTGCATAATCTCCAGAATCTCTGAAATAAATATCTAAAGTTTTTTAAGTTAAATGTTTATTTTTTATTTTCCAGTATCTTTATCATATAAATTCTAGCTTTTTATAATCGTGTACCATCCATTGAAAATTTTATGAAATCAAAGTATGCACTTATCTTCATCAAATAGTTTTAAAATATCTTCTTTGGGTCATGTGCATAACCTACATCTTTATCTTTTCACTTAATTTATTTTTAATGTTTTATTTTCTTTCCAGTTTATGTATGTCAATATGTCAACCAATGCTCTCGACTTATCATGAGCAGACTTGGGGCTCAGACACATTTGCTGATTGCAAAATGATGTGTGTGCACACTTTTATTTTTATAAACATTCAAAAGCAAGCTAACTAGGCAAAAGCAAAATTATTAAACCTTTCAAATGTGAATTTTAGAGTTCAAATGATACATAATTTGCTGAAATATAAAAATAAAACCAAAATACAGTTTAATTGTATCAATCTAAGTATAAAACAAAGTGTTAGGTCTACCTGTCTAAACAGTAGACTAACCTTTTTTTACTTTGCATATTCTTACTTGTATGCTGTAAATGTTTCTTGGTCAAGTTCAAAAATTAGCATGAAATCTGCTATTTCTGTTGGTTATAAGCATACCATTCAATTTAAAATTCACTTAACAAGAGAGGGTTTACCTTATAAGTAGGTGTGGCTTATCTTTGACTCTGGAAGTTTTTGCATCAGGATTTTGTGTGACTAGTTCATGAAAGTACTCAAATTACTTCTAAAGAACTTCAGGGTTGTACTTTGATCATCAGAAGGAAGGCAGACTATGTTCTTGCACTTGTTTCTTCTGTATGAGCACTTAAAGTTGAGATAATTAATTGTGTTCGTGATTCGTACTGAAGTTTTGTTTTTTACAGGTTTCTTTAGAAGTAAAGGACTAAAATATCTAATATAGAACTCAATTAGTATTTGCTTAATAATTTCATTAAAATACATTTATATGGTACTGTGCAAAAGTATTAGGACAAGAGTATATTTTGTCATTATTTCCACTTTGTGGAGCTAGTTCTTCCTTGCCATTACAAAATATAAATTTCAATACTGTGGCAATGCTTCACTGATCCCTATTGACACTTGAATAATCTAGGATGAGAATACTTGTTCATTTCCTAGAATTTCCATATACTTGTATCAAGGGCATGTTATAATGGCTTGAATAAACATACTGATCAAATTTAGGGTCTGATATAACTGTTTTGTGTTAACTTTAAAGAAATAAACTGGGAAGGAACTAGCATATTTTACTGGTATATGCTAGAAGAAATCAATTTAATAGCACTTCACAAATAAACCTAGATGAAAAAATGTATTTACCACAATATCTTAAGATTTGTTGCCATGCAAACAAGCATAAAGAATTCTTAGTAGAGCAGAAAATTTACATAAATTCTTTACATGATGCTCTGTCGTGGGGTTTCTGACAAATTACTGCAAATTTGATGCTTCCCAAACATTATCAAGTATACCCTTGATTCTGAAACTCAGACAGGTAAATTTAAAAATTGGAAAGGAAAGTGCAGAACACCTGAGCTTAATGATACTGATGTTAATGATCTTTGTGTTTACAGCCTTTGGGACAGAAGAAAGGCTGCTGTGATTTCAAGCATGTGATAAATGACTTTGTACCAAATGTCAAAGTGTCCAGATCTAAAGTATCAAGAAAACTAATTGAGTATGAAATATTTATTGGTTTAGTAGTTAAAAAAAACCTTTTCTTTTATCTTCAAATATTGTCAAAAGTTGAAATTTGCTAGAAAGTACAAAACTGGACTGTTGATGACTGGAAAAGGGCATTATGGATGGATGAGTTCAAGTTTGAAATGTATGGTTCAAAGAATAGTTTGAATATGTTGTGGAAGAAAGGTAAAAGATACTTCAATGCATAACACCCACCATGAAGAATGATGAAGGCAAGGTGATAGTTTTGGGGTGTTTTTCTGCTGAGACAGCAGGAGATATTTGCAAAACAGAAGGAATAATGGAACAGTGCAGGTACTATTAGTTACTGATCTGTCATGATATACCCAGTGGTTTGCAGATTATTGGTAAAGGATTCTACTGCCAAAAAGATAATAATTCAAACACTCATTCAACCTAAGCAGAACTTACTTGGATGAGAAAGTAGCTGCTGGAGTCATTGAAATGATGCAATGGCCCCCATAAACTCTGAGCTCAACTTAATTGAACTTATCTGGGAGTTGGTAGATCAAAATCTTGATAAATCAAAAGCTCCTACCAAAGAAATTTTATGGGAATGTATTAAAAGGCATTTGGAATAAAATCCCAACAGACACTTTGATTAAATATGTTGTAATAATGCCTGAAAGACTAGTTATTAAAACAAAAGAGGGACACACAAAATATGAACTTTTTGTTGAACTTGAGCATTTCTACCTTAATTAAATTTTTGATGTAATTTAATTACATGTACATAAAAGGATTTAATAATGGTAACATTATCATAGGATTAAGAAAATATTTAAGGGACTTGTATAAAAGAAGAATATAAACCACTGTGAAAATGTAAAAGTTCCATCAGCTGTTTTGAAACGTAAAGTTTGTCATAAAACTTTATTTGCCAGTTTCAAATTGTGAGAAACACAACTTAATTTTTAGTAATGTTGATTTTACTATAACTTATTTTATTAGTATACAATCTTTTTGTCTTGTTATTTTAGATCGTAATGGATGTGAAGATAATAATGGAGGATGTTCTCAAAAGTGTATCAACATGGCTGCTGGTTTCCGCTGTTCTTGCTATGAAGGCTATAAACTTGTAGATAATAAAACCTGTGAAGGTAAACATGATATACTAAGACTTTTATAATAATTACAAGTTTGTAAAAGCAGCTTAAAAATGTTTTGTAATTTTAAAAATTTAAAGGTGTTTTACTTCCCACTAGATATCAATGAGTGTGCAATACAGGGATCCTGCTCACAAAGATGTGTGAATACCAAAGGCAGTTATAAGTGTGAATGTGTTGAAGGTTATGTTTTGGAGCCACGTAATCATCATAGGTGCAAAGTGTCAGGTAAGTGTGAAAAAAATGTTTTGAGGTATGATTTGTTATGGTATTAGCTTATTTGTCCTACAGCTTTAATCATTATTTGGACTGGTGGGTGATTGCTCTCAAATTTTAAAGGTATAGTACAAACTTGTGCAGTAATGTCCAGTTTATATATATATATATAAATATAAAAAAAATATATTGGACTTGGCATAGTATTTCTTTTGCTTTTTTTATTTTTTTCAGAGTCAGAGACACTTTTTTGACTTGAAGATGAAAAATCCTTATTTTCTGTGTTGGGGTTGTTTAGTAGTTAGTATGCTGTACTATTGATGTGAGAAACCATGGTTCACATCTTTGTACAAAGTGAGGCAGATATCATGCTTTGCACTTTGTGGCTGTTGGTTGCATTTTCAGAATGATCATATTCCACTACTCAGTTATGAGTGTGTGGTTTGGGTGTTGCTGATAGTTTCATTCACTCTGGTTTTAGTTTTGATAAAAAATAGAATACAACAAACTCTTGTATTGGATCATTTTTTAGCCTTAGTTTTGGCTGTTTTTTAAAACTCAGCTTCATTAGTAGTTATTCAAATTACATGTTGTGCCATCATAACATGTTGGCATTGTGAAGGTTTGGAATAATGAAACCACAAGTGAAAAGTAAAATCTTATGAAATATAATTTTATTTCCCAGTGAATGATCATTTATTTGTAAATAAACACAAACCCATACTTTTGGATGAACTGAAATATTTTTAAAAGATAGAAAAATGCATTATTTTAAAATGACTTCTTGATGTTACATAGAAATAAAAATTGAATTTTTGTTTGTTTTTTATTTGTGAAACACCAAATGAACATCACATGTTCCAAGTATGAGTAAAAACCTATTGAAAAAATATTAGAATTATAAAGTTAGATTTGCAAATGTGCATTTGACATCTGGAAGGTCACATTGGTTATGGTGTTTACAGAGATGCCAACCATTGCGATTTTGGTGTATACATTACGACTATATGCTCATACAGACAAATGTTATGACTCGTTGCAACTCCCAAATTGTTATATAGGTCTATACAATAAAGTGATAAATTGTTCCCCCAGGGCTTGAAAGGGGTAAAGAAATTTCTAGTGAGATACAAATTTTGATAATAAACGACATTAGATAAGTTAGATAAGTTAACATTTTTATTGGACAACAAAATGAACTTATTTTGTCTTTTTCTTCAGTCTGCAATTCCTCTATTTAAGCAAGCCAATTCGATTTTGCAAAAAGAACCTTGCATACATATTATGCATAGAACTCTGATTACAAAAGTTAAAAAATATACTTGTCAGATACATCAAGCCAGAATATCTTGAAGGCAACATTGTTGAATTTGATTACAACAATGAATCCTTACACAAATCTGATGAGGCAGTTTCTGTTGTAAATGCTGCCAAGGAATACATTGTTAAATATGAAAAGGACCTGGACCTGATCAGCTTCTACACCAGTGTCAAGAAATACTATATTGCAGCTACAAATTACATGATGAAACATTTCCCTCTAAATGATTTTCTGATTCATGCAGAGGTTGCTGATCCAAAACTAAAAGTCAGCAAAGATTTCTCTTGTCTATGCTTCTTCACAGATGTGTATCCTGTCCTTGTCAGTAGACATGAGCATGACACTATTGACAAGTTGGAAGGGCAATATTTGAACTATCAAATTGATACTTTCTCAGAAACTGTCCTTCAGTTGAATGTTGACAAGTTTTGGGTTCAGCTGTCTACTGTTAAGGATGGAAATGGCAACCAGAAGTATGACATTCTTTGTAGGGTTATGCTTGGAATTCGTACAATCTTCCATTCTAATGCTGACAGTGAAAGGATATTTGGTTTAGTGACTAAAAACAAAAGCAAGTTCAGACCAAACTTGAGCACCTCAGTTTTGAGCATTATTATAACACACAAGATATGTATGCAGTCAAATGAACAATGTTGTTATACATCCCAACCATCCAGACATTCTCATGAAAGCAAAGGCTGCAACAGCTGCAAAACTATTACAATAAGTGTCTCAAACACGATATAAACTAGTTCTTACACAAAGGCTTTTTCTGCTGACTGTTTGTGCATGTTCAATGTTGTTTTACCAGTATGTTTGTTCCTCTGTGCTAAATAAGACATAATTTCAAAAGAATTTTTTAAAATTTATTTATTAAATACATAAAACAGTCCTAAATGAGCAAGCTATAGCAGTAATAAATAATAAGTTATAATAATAATAATAATAATAATAATAATACTAATAATAATAATAAACAGCTTAGAGACCTTGGTTAGGCCTAGTAGCTGGAAATGATAAAGGGCTCTGTCTACAATTATTAGGCTCTGTCATTTGAAATCGTTGGCATCTCTGTATTTAAACCAGTAAAACTTAATAAAAATTATAATCCATTGTTTTCAAACTTTCATGAGATAAAAGTTAGTATAAATTTATCTAATGCTATATGTCAAACATTTTCTGCTCCTGATGGTTTTGTTGTTTATTATACTCAGTTTTTGTTGTCACTGTCTCTTTTTGTAATGTCAGTTATTTCAACTGTACTCTGTGCTCAGTTAGTAAATTAAATGATGACAAAAGCTTCAAACTTTTACCAAAGTATTTTATGGCTACAACAGTTTAGCAAGAATTTATTTAATTCATAATAGATGAATATGACAAAGGTTGTAATGTTTGATAATCTTGTTGTCTTTGCAAGATAAGTTTACTGTATGCTTTTTGATTTTACTTTTCCCCCTTTGCAATTTATTACTAATTCTTATGTCCAAAAATGTAAAACTTTATAGATATTTAATATGCATGTGTCAAAAAAAAATGTATTGGGAGCTAGTGCTATTTTTTTTTATTTGCAGAAGGAGGTGCTGTATTACTTTTCAGTAATCGCCGGGATGTACGAAAACTTGACCTAGAAAGCCTAGAATATAAAGCTGTTATTAGCAATCTTCGAAGTGTGATTGCATTAGACTATGTTTATGATGCAGGGATTTTGATATGGTCAGATGTTGCAGAGGAGTGCATTAAGAGGTGAATAAAGATTGACTTTGTATTAAAGTGTAATTTTATATGCAACAAAATTGGCTTTGCATTAGAGTATAATTTTATATGCAATATAAATGTCTTTGATAACTGCCAATCATAAAATTACATCCTTTGTTTTCAGTATTTTCAAGGAACATGTGGTAGCCACAAATAGATATACAGGGTGTTCAGAAAGTCATTGTGCAGTTTTGTCTGTTAATAAATATATAAGTGCACAGTAATTTTTCGAACACCCTGTATATGTAGTGTGCTCCACTCCTTTGTAAACTTTCTTTAACAATTCTTATTCAGATATTGTGCTTCAATAACCAGGTATTAATTGGAAAGACTTAAACTGACACAGCAAGATTTTTTTTTTTTTTTTGTAAATATGCTGTTGCTGTTATACTTAGATCTGCATTTTTCTGTTTTGTTTGAACCTGCTCATTTTAATTGTCTGACTTGTCTTAAATACTAGTATGGATAATTCATGTACATTTAAAATATTCTGATAATAGTAATTTATATTTTGTTGGACCATGTGTTGGTCATTTTTCCCAATTTACTGAACAAGAAACTATGATATTCAGTCCTAATTATTGTTCTGGTAATTTGTAATTAAACTTTTTTTTTTTATAGCTTGTAATGTTTTGTGAATGTTTTAAACACTTGTCACATTGAAAGATGACACACTGTATGCAACTGGCATTGCACTTTGGCTTATCCCTATTGTGATGGGTTTTCTTTTGTCAGTGTTCAAAGGGAAAGTTGTCATGTTTGTAGACTTACATTAAAAAAATTTATTGAAGTACTATTATGAATGTATGTCATTAAACTTGGTATCAAATTATAGATTATAATTAAAATGTTGGTATTTTACCTTAGTTAATTTCTTAAATTTAAAGTAAATATTTAGAAAATTCATAAGTTTGTTTTTTATGTGTTATGTATTTTGAATGCAGCTTTTGTTCGTAGGTGTTTGGGATGTGCAAGTACAAAGTCTAGTTTCTTAAGAATTAGAAGCTGAAACTACAGATACTTATGAGCTAGAGTATGAAATAAGAGGCTTTTCTGTTTTGTGAAATATCACTGTCTACTGTATTCCATTTTTGGAATTGCTTATGTACAGCTGTTTTACTTTATCGTATTTAGTCTAGTAAGTCTCATAAACTAATGTGGAATATTATTCTTTAATAGTACTTAGTTTGGCCTACAAAAACATTTTACTCTTGATTTCCTGAAAGATAATACTTTTGACACCCTAGAGTTAAGTTGACAAAAGTCTTGCATGAAGTTATAAGTTATCTTATCTGTTTTTCAAATATTTTATTAGGAAAAAGAGCTGAATTCTGTGTTTCTGGGTAGGAAGTAAACCATAGATTATAAAATTTTTTGCCTTACTGTATAAATTAGCTAAATAAGTACAGTTACTTGCTTATAAACTTGTATAATTTATAGTTAAGAGAACTACAATCTTAGAAATCTTACTTTATATTTTCAAAAATAATTATTTTGGTACAGGAATGTAAATAATCATTCTTACATATCAGAATGTCTGAAAATAATATGAATGCTTTGTGCATGTATAAATATATATATATTAAGTCATTGTTCTTACAAAAATTTAGTCTACACACATAGTGACATTTTAGATAAGTAACAGAACTATGAAATGAGCTTTATATTCTTGGTTCTTCTGTTTTATGTTTTAGACATGTTAAAAGAAGCAATGTCTAATGTCAATGATGATAATACTGAGCAATTGACACAAAGATGCTATATAACCCAAGCATTTTCAAAAGGTGGACCTCAGTGATAAATGATGATTTAATAGATCTCTTATGTTTTCTACAGATTTGTAGCAAAACTATTATACAGAATTTTTAGATGTGGCATGTTATTGAATGATTCTGCTTTCTAACCAAGTGAATTTGAAAATACTACTAATTTATCCTGGAGTACATTTGTATACTTGTAATAAATTTAATTTCATGCATGATAGAAACAAAACTACTTGTAAATTAAACTTTTGTCACCTCAACTATTAATTTGTTTTATTGTGAACTACAGAAATTTTACATGCTAAAGCTAAATATATTAATGCAATTGACATAAGTCTGATATTTAATCGTATTTTGATGCTACCTAACTGATTGATTAGATTGGTCAGAGCCCACTTGTATCATGTCTACATGCTGGAAGAACACAGTGACTTTATTGATGTATGATGTTTAGAAAAACAAGTCTGTTTAAGAAATCTATTTAACATAAAGATATAATACTGTGACACAAGAGCTTTCAAAAGGCAGACCTTTCTTTTTAAGAAACAAACTACTATTGAAATACTTTAAGAATACTGTGTTTAGATGTATTCTCATCAGTTCTCTGACATGAAATAGTCTTTGAACTAAGTGTAGTTATTACTTTCTTGATTAAATTAATTATGAAAATATTAAATCAGATTCTCATATGTAAAATAGATGGCTTTGTCATTCTACTAAATAGAATAATAATTTGAAGTGGATGAATATGGTGTTTTTCAGAAACTATACATGAACTGCTGAATAACTCAAAAGAAAAAAAAATCATGTTTAACAATACCTTACAATCATTGAACTGTCAAATGGGGAAAAATTATACTTTCACTTTTTTTATTATTGAAAATTTATATTTGTAAGTTTGTTTGTTTTTTTTCCTTTTTGCCTTTATAAGATTGCTCAGTGGAATATTGCTGCTTAAAAGTGCTAGTTATCAGTAGTGATATGCCTGGTTGTTAGTGGAAATGGAGAATCCATAATCCAACATTTAATAGTTTTAATACATTTCATATTTTTTTGTGATATGTTAAACTTATGAATTAAGTGTCTGTATGTGAAGAAAGAGAGAGATGTTATCTATTGAATTTGCTAAACTTTCTTACAGTTCAACTGTTTTTTTTTTTTAACTTTCAGTGCCCCAATTAATACTGGCAGTCCAGTAACGATACTTGTGAATAATAATATTGGCACACCTGATGGAATTGCCATAGATTGGATTTATAACCACATTTATTGGACAGACACAGAAAAGAACACTATTGAAGTGGCAGATATGCAAGGAAACCTGAGAAAAGCTCTGATTGTGGAAAATCTTGATGAGCCTAGAGCTATTGTAGTGAATCCTTTGGATGGGTTAGTATATTGTATGATACTTTTAATAATAACTTCTGTTGTGATAGCAAACCTTCTCATTAATGGCTATAAATTTCCAGTTTTATGTTTTGATAGGTTTTTCTCTGTGCAATTGGAAAATTTGTTTATTTACATGACTCAGATAAAATTATAAAAGGAGGCCAAAAAAGCAACAATTATGTGAAAGTTAAATTTTTTAATTATTTCATTTAAAACAAACATTAATAAAACTTAATCAAAAAAGAATTAAAACCACAAAATTTTAGGTGTGAATTTCTTTTGTTATTCATTCAGTTACATTGTACATACAAAGAAAATAAAGCTTATTATTGAAAATTCTATTCTACTTTATTCTTAGTTGTCCTTGAAAATGGGTGACAACCCTTCTGTAGAAGCTACTTGGCATGTAGGCCTGCTATTAAGAGTAAAGTAATTGAATAGTTTATGTGTGGAATATAAAGCTACTTTGAACATAAGAAAATTCATATCACATAATCTAGTTATTTGTTTTATGTAATGAAAGTATAAATTTTGATCAAACCAATGTTTTTCTCTCATTTAATTATCAAATATTATTCTATGGCATGAAGACTTGCTCTGGAACTTTTATATGTTGAAAGAGTAATGTGATATATTTTCCTAATTCTATAGTGAAAGATAGCTTTTTGCAAGAAGTTATATAATGCAGGTTACATTCCCACAGTTTGAGACTTGAATGAACATGAGGAGATATTAAAAGATATGGTTGTACACTGCAAACAAGAACAATGTAGATAAACATGGTGAGATACAAACTATGAAGATTTCTACATTGAAGAGAGAAAGCCACTGGTTGTAGATTACAAGAATGCACAGTACAGATAAATCAAACTTAATGAGATACAACCTGTAAAAACTATACTTTGGTAAACAAGCAAGCATTTCAGGCATTTCATGTTTTAATTCTCTTCATATGCAGCACTTGTAGTGTAAATTGTGGTGATGTTAATTTTTTGAAGTGACATGTATTTTAATTATTTGAAATAATTAAGTAATTGTAAAATGAAATATGTATATTTGAATATTAATTTTTGTTTATGGAAGTTAATTACTTTAATAATATACTTCCACTTTGGAATTTCAGTTGCATGTTAAAAAAAAAAAGCCAGGTTTTAAGAAGTTCCAGTTATCACACAGTTCAACATCTAACTTGTTAAAAAAAAAAAAAAAAAAAAAGTGTAAAATATTACTTTAAAAATATATATACACTTTTTCCAAACATGAGTACAATATAAGAGAATATCAGCAAGTATTCTAAACATACAAAAGTGAAGGGAAATAAATTTCATGCAACAAATATTTTGTATTGAAAGTATGTATACAAATATTTGTAATGTTTTTGTAACTATTTAACAAATTGTTACAAAAGCTACTTTGCTTGTTCTAAAATGAATTTGCAGAGAAATTCACATATTAAATTACCACCACATTTCTCAAAGTAAATGTAGATGTTGGCCTTTATTAGCAGTTTAGGTATTTTGCAAAATTTGAGGGGTACTTGAACGTAGCTTTAAATTTAGATGTAATGGGATTAATTGAAAGTTATTCTAATATTTAAATTCTTAATCTTATATAAAGTATTTCTAAAATTAGCAACAATAAGAGCTTGCCACTAAAAAGTCATTTCAAAATATTCTGAATGTTGATTTAATTTTACAGGCACTATAACAAATGATCAGTCTTTATCATCTCTGTAAGGGAACATATCTGACCTTCTAACAAAACCATTAAAATGTTTCAAATTTGACAATAATACCATGGTAATTGAAACTAGTTGCAAAATATAAAATATATGTCATGTTTTCAAAGGATTCCAACTTATGCATTTATTTAGGTTATTTCAAAACTCTGTTATCTGAAAATTTAGTTTAACAAGGTTGATAGTGGCATTAACAAACAAGACACTTGTTTACTATTTAGTATCCATAATGACAGACATCTTTGAATCATTAAAAACAATTCTACAACAGTTCAGTATTTAATTTTACACCTGCCATTTCTTAGTGAGTTTAATAATTTTGAAATATAGTGTTTATAATTTAAATTAGTTGTCAGTTTTAAGAAAATGTGCTATAAATGAATCATAGGTTTTCAGATTTGAGTTATTTAACTATAATACAAATTGACAATTTTATTATGAATTTTGTGACTAAATATTGTATGTGGCCAAGTTGAATATGTATGTGTTTTTATTTCAAGATATAATCTTTTACTGAAGTTTATTTATGTGAGATGAATAACTTTTACATTTTCTATATTCTGGTAAATTACATAATCTTGATGCTCATAGTTCATTTAAATAACACATTTGTTTGCCGTATCAGTGAAAACAAATTTATATGAAATACCTGACACTTATTTTTAAATAGGATATTTGTGGTTAAGTAAAAGAAAATATAAAATAATTTAGAAATGTCATAATTTGCACAGAATAACTTGTAATTAGTTGGAAATAATTACAGAATATTGTTTGAGGTTTTAGCAACCAAGAAATTGTTGATTACGTAAAAAAAAAAAAAAGCCTGATGTACCTTTAAGTCAAGTGAAAGTTTTTTAATCAAATAGTGGGGGAAGTGTTCAAATATTAGTAGGTAATTCCTGTTTAGTGAGTAAAATTTATGCATATTTTCCATTATCTGTATAGAACATGGTTTATGTATTGATAAATGAATTATATTTATATGGGTCAAACACTCATTGTATTTGTTGATTTGCATTCAAACTGTTATTGAACAACTATTTTATGGATTTATGTCAAGTTTGGTATCAAATTGTAGATTATAATTAAACTTAGTCTTATACATCATTAATTTCTTAATTTAAAACTAAATGAAAAAAAATACTAAATTTATTTTGGTAGTTCAAATTAGATATTTGTGATGTCTAGTTTCTTGCAAACTAGGAACACAAATGACTAATATTTACAAGAGAGAATGTAAAATAAGAACATCCTATTTTTTTCTGTTTACTGAGATATTACTACATTTACTGAGTCAAACACAGTAGTACCACTCACCTTTCCATTTTTGGAAGTGCTTACTTGTACCTACTTTTTTCTGTGATGTCAATAGCCAATTTAAAGCTCAGAATGTCCCACTAGTAGGTTTGTCAGCCTCTTTGAAGTTTTTGGGCAACAAACTATTTATTTTCATACTAAATTTCAAGCAATAAGGTAAGACTTTAATGTACTCAAAAATTCATATTTTTTAGACACAAATACAGCTTAGTTACTGAGCTTGATAAATTATAGTGGAATTATTTGGTATTGATGTAGTAAGTTATATTTGGCTATTTTCAAAATGTGTATAAAAACCTAACAAAATTACCTTGTTTCACATCCTCCATATGTGAAATTATAAGGCTTAGCAATCTGTTGCAAGCAGCAAAGGAGTAGAAAGTTGATAACTAGAAAATATAATTGTTTTACTTTTTTATTGTTCTGTATTTTAAGAAAATTAAGTTTAAGAACTTGTTTATATGTAGTAATAACAATTATATGTATATGATGTATTATAACTAAAAAGCAGCTGTATTTTACAAAATGCTGGTGCTTTACAATATAGCAAAGACAAAGTCACCTTATAAAAGTTAATTTATATTACTGGATATGGTAACATGAATGCACATGCACAGCATCATTACAGTATCTTTGATCTTGGGCAACAATGGCTGAAAGGGCAGTATAATAAAAATGATTGTGTATAATGTCATGAGATTTAATCTATTTATACTAAACATTTGTGTTTTTGTGTTATTTGTAATCTTTTTAGAATGAAAAAAGCAAAATTTTGGTTTATTTTCTAGTTTTTTTATTGTGATTATAAGCTTCATTAAATTGTTTTATCAGCTATTTTCACACATGAATCTCTGTATAAGTTCAAATCAAAGTTTTTATCTTAAAATATACTGTATTTATCTGGAAGTTATAAGGGCTTTGCATCTGAAATTTGAAAATTTTCTGATGCATTAAAGTATGTTTGATCTTAGTTAATTATTTTGCATGTTAGGTAGTGAACATTCATAAAGAAAAATGGCATGAGATAAACATTACTTACAAAAAATTTAAAACTTAATATAAAAAAAAGTTATTTTGTATATGATAGCTTTGTAATATTTACTGATAATCTGTAAAATAATGTGAAGATATGCTTACTAATTTAAAAGGTATAGCATAAAAACTGTAACTAGCACAAAATGATTGAAATTGATCAATGATACTGAGTCTGTGCTGAAATGGTTAAGGCAAATGAATGTCCATGTTATAAAATGCTAGAAAAATAGAGAAAGCATTTCAGCATTATACAAAGCATCCTCTATATTGTATCTTATTTTACAAGCACAGATATAATTAATTTGTAGTTTTAAGGTAAATTTCATTTCAGATGTATAGGTTTTAATTAACTATTTCAGCCAACTGGAAGCTTAAATAAGTAAGGATTTGTATTTCCTTCTTAGCTTAAAATAAACTAGTATATTAACTCCCATGTGCTTTGTGTAGCATTAGCTTAATACACCTTTTTATGTATAACATGGTCTTGTATTTCTGTAATTAGATGGATGTTTTGGACTGATTGGGGAACTCCAGCCAAGATTGAACGTGCTGGCTTGGATGGATCACATCGGGAAACTGTTGTCACTTCTGATGTTCAGTGGCCTAATGGACTAGCATTAGGTATGTAAGCCTTTATTATGCTTAGTTTAAAAATGAAAACAATACTTATCTGTAAGACAGAAGACTTGTACAATTAATTTTTTAATATGAAAATGGGGATTTTTTTTAGTTAAGGAGAAAAAAATGAAACAAGCTTTATAGAGGTAAAAGGCAAAAACAGAACAGATTTTAATAGTCAATTGCATCTTTAGTTTGCTAAAACTATTGCATGTTTATTTACACAGATTTAGTATCCAGGAAAATATTCTGGGTTGATGCCAAACTTCATACACTCAGTAGTGCAGACTATTCTGGGGATAATCAACAAGTGGTTTTGTTTTCACCTAAAGATCTTAAACACCCTTTCTCTGTTGATGTGTTTGAGGTAAATCAGTTTTTCTGTTTTGAGTAGTATTGACTTTGAAAATTTTTTGATGCATGAAAGTATTATTAATCTGAAATTCAAAATGACATTGCATGTTTAGATGGTGAAAATTCATAAAAAAAACATGAGAAAAATGTTACTTAAAAATTGTAAGACATAATAGTAAAAAAATATTTTGTATACAAAAGCATTGTGATGTTTACTGTTAATTTGCAAAATTTCATAAGATAATGCTAGCTAATGAAAAAGTTAATGTATGAAATTTGTAAGGTGAAAAATGTTATTCTGTTTTATTTTTGAAAAACTGTCTTGGAAGTTTTGTGTTTTGTTTTTATCTTTGTATTCTGTTATATGCAGGACTGGGCATATTGGACAGACTGGGAATCTCAAAGCATCCACAGAGTTAATAAGTTTACTGGTAAGGAAGTGAGTAATGTGACTGTTGGTGTATATTCTCCCATGGATGTGCACATTTATCACAAGTATAAGCAACCCAATGGTGAGTAGAGTTCAAATTAATTTCAGTGTTGGCTATATCTTTACCAAGTAGTTTGCTAAAAAAAATAGTCAAGTTATTGTTAATAGAAAAGCTAATTGTATTAGGGTATTAAATCATTAGTATTAAGTAATTTGAGTTCTATGGAGAAAAATTTTGATTTCATATTAGCATCAAATAACTTTTTATAATACTTTACCAAAACTAGGTGAGAACCATTGCAGTAATCAGAATGGGTATTGTTCCCACCTCTGTTTGCCATCACCCATCCTAACTCCAGATACTCCAAAGTTCAGATGTGTGTGTCCCGATAATATGGAACTTCAGAGCGATCAAAGAACCTGCATTATCACAGGTGGATTTCTTTTAGTTTTGTTTAAATATTTTAAGCAATCCTGGAAGGAAAGCAGGATGAATGTTTTGTTTAGAGTGACAAGTATCAAAGCAAGAAATGTTCCTTGAATTTATAGTTTGTCATAAATTTACTAAATGCTGGAATGGAACAAATTTGCATGCTGGATGATCAGACAGTGCCAGAAGAATAACTACAAAATAATTTTATCTCTGGGCTTCACACAAAAAATTAAGTTTTTTTTTTTTTGGTGTACCCATGCAAATTCTAATTTATTTATTTATTCAACTTTAAAAATGTCTAATGGTAAATCTTAATTTGATTTCTTTTCAATATTTTTTGTTAATTAAGAGGTAACATGTTTTTAAAATGTAAACTGTGATGTTTGTAATGTTTTAACAGTAGAGCAATCCAAACTTTACAGATATTCTAGTTGTAAAGTTTAATTTACTGTGCTGAGGAAACAATTTAAACAGTAGTAAGTGAAGCCCCTTCAATGACTTGTCTGTTTAACAAAAGTTATTGATGTTATGATTGTCAGTATTCTGAACTATTTTTGCCAAGTCTTGTTTTGTGTAATATTGCAATTTACTTGTTACTGTTCTTCTAGCACCAGCAACAACACTGAGTACAAATACTACTACTACTATCTCTCAGCCAATTGCATCCTTATCTCCAGGTACTACAAAAGTGCTTTTTTTTTCCAGTTAAACTAGTTGTGCTTGTTTCTTTATTTAATGATATATATACTTGTCTAGCATAAAAATAACATTTAGTTACTTATTACTGTGTGTGTGCACACATGTACTCATACATTGTAATGTTTGGAAAATTAAAATGAATAAGAATAATGAAATAGTCTGTCAATCACATCATATTTGTTTTATCTAATTATAGTGAGGCCTTTCTTTCAATACTAAGGCTCACTGGGAAGGCTTCTATGAGGTGGATGTAGCCATGGTCAAGACTATGCATCATGTTAAAATTGTCTAACAACTGTCTTGGTGTAAATGAGTTTTAAGTCATTACACTTTAGAATTGTTTTATTTACATCAAACAGTTTATTTAATGTAAATTAATCATTTGATTTTTACTTATTAATTGGAAGAACTGGCAAACCAGAAAGCTGTTATTTTTTATTTTTTTTTGTGTTGATATCAGTGTTATTTCCATCACGTATCTATTGGAATACATGTAAAAGCAATTAACTTCCGATTTTCATATAGACTGGTTAACTACTAAGGAGAGAAACTATATACTAGCTATCAGAATTAGTCCCAGTCTGTAGCTGTAATTGATTTGTTTACATTTTCAATCACATGTGTATATGACATATTATTGGTTATGAAAAACAGTATATTTCTTCCATACCCACTTTTGGCCTTAAAGCAAATTAAGGATGGGAAAAATTAGTAAGTCTTAAAAGAAAATATTTACTGTCTCTTTTGTTGTGTGCAAGATTTTGTGATATACTGAGCAGCTTTTGTTTTTATTATTTGAACTGTCAGTCCAGCTAAGGTTCCCTTTACATGCTGATTTTTGAAGTTTAAATATCTTAATCTCCAACTTTCTCAAGTTTTATGACAGCAAACTTGCTTATATGAAATTTTTCAGTCAAATTTATCTTATGACTACTTAAGTGCATACAAATGCTCGTAAGTTCATATCTGTATTGTGGTTGTAGCTTCAATCAAATTAGAAGGTTTGAGTGATGCTGCCATGACAATATGCCAAACCAATTTTTTTACTGCATATGGTTTACTGCCACAGTTGTTCCAAATCTGTTGTCTCAGCAGATCAAAGCTATCTTGGATCACATTAAAGCAGCAACTTGATACTGATGTTAGATTATTGGAAATTAGTCCAAAATTATTGTTCTTCTCTTTGGAGAGATTAAAACATTAATAAATAGAGGAGGACTAGCACAGATTGAAATTTTACTATATTAATATGAATTAAGGTTTGGTAACTACACCACATATATATCATTTATGAAATGTTTTGATAATTGTAATAGCTAATTGTTCTACCACTAGATTAAAACTGATTTAAGGGTCTAGGCACATGAGATCTGAAATGAGAGAATGTTGTAGCAGTCTAAATGCTACATTTGTGTTGATAACTTCCCCAAACAAGTTAAAATAAAAGGACCAGTCATGTAGAAATAGTTTTTTAAAAAAAGAACAAAGTTATGAAAAAGTCAAACACTCTGGAGATGTAATGAAATGTGGATAAATTTAGAAAAATATTTTGTTTTTACAACAGTAATATGACTGTAAAAGGGGAACAGGTTTTCTTAATTTTTCCTAGTATTTGCCCAATTTGACATTAGATCTTTAGGATAAGACCTTTTATATAACTTTTTTTATCAAAATTTTATAGACTGAACATTTTTTCTTACTTTACTACTTATGTACATGTCAAATGTTTTGATCTGATATATTACTTCTACCATATTTTAAGAATATTAAATGTGCTTAAAAATTTGTAAATGTTACTAAAAATACATTGATTCAGCTATTCCATATAAGTAACTCAGTGTAAGCTACATTCTGATTGTTGGATTTATATTTAAATTTCAGAATAAGTACCAATTCAGTATTGGTCCTTTTCTCTCCAGATATGATACTTAACTTGTTTGTTGATAAATTTCTGTCTCAGGTAGGTAAAATTAGGCACACTATAGTTACTAATCTTTAAGAATGTTGAATTCTTTAACTTTTTCAATGCCACCCAGAATGGTATGTCTGTGGACTTTTACTGCTAGAAACTGGGTTTCAGTACCAGTGGTAGGCAGAATACAGTGCTTTGTGTATCTTCATGCTTAGAAACAAACTATTTCAACACTGGCTTGATCAATTTGACTTACTACATGACCTCTTTGTACTCATTTAAAGCCTTTTTTCAGATTAAGGTGAAAAGTACTTTTCATCTCAGATTTCCTTTGTGTAATCCCTAAATCTTCCTAAGTACACTTCATGTATTTTTTCTCAGTAAAACTTTATCTGTTATTTTCTCTAACTTAAACAAGATCAGCCAATTTGATTGACTGCGTTTCAACACACAAAATTTTTCTTTCTAGACTATCTTCATATTGTAACATGAAACTGCATTTGTTTATTCTTTAAGCTCAAAACAGTACACATGTATTTATAATTAAATTTTGTTGTTTTATTGCCCTTCGATCTGTATCTAATCTAGTATCCACATAATCATGAGTTGTAAATCATTTGGGGAATATGCAGTTGACATTATATTATCCAGCTCCTTATGTGCATGCCTTGTGAAACATTATTTTATCTAATCTAATCTTAACCAATTTAAAAAGACCTATTTTTGTATTTCAGTTAGTTTTATAATAATAAATAAAGAATAAACAAGAAATAAAGTAATTAGCTTTTTTCTTGCTATCAGTTGTTGATGACACTTAACCCTACTTTTTTTTATACTAGGGGTAGTAATGCTTCTAAGAATATAGAGTAATAATAAGCAAAAAGTATAAAATTTTCCTCAACTTTCAATATTTTTCTGGCTTTCTAACTGCAACAAATTCATCCAAACTAGTTAAGTTTTTTTTACAGAAGTGATGCTTGTACTCTGAGTGAAATTGATGATTATCTGCTCAGAGCACAACATTACAATGTCATTTGATAGATAAGATTCTTGACTCTAATGGTTATAGATAATTTATAATTAAATGTAAGAGAGAACTATTAACAAATTATGAAAGGATGTGATAGGTAGGTGTGGCAGCATAGTTTTGATTTTCTATTTGATAGCTTTATAACCAAACAAAATTGAAGGTTATAAAAATTATTTGTTTGTGTAATGATAATTTTATACTGAATATTTTACATTTTGGTACTTTTTTAATGGTGGATAAAATAGAGAAGATGATGCCTAGAGAAAACGAGATGTGTCACACTAAGAGAAATTCAGTATTTTTAAAATATTGCCTTGGTAAAATTTTTATACTCTTAAAATATGGGCTATTAGCTAATATTTTATGCTTTACTAATTTAGCTCATTTACCTTGTTAAAGTTCTGTTGTTCTGACTCTACTTTTTTGAAAGCAATAGTGTATAAAGTCATTAAAGCACTGATTGTTTTTTGAAAAAGTATGGATAATTAATTAAAACTTTTTGAACTTTCTTTTGCTTTATATAGAAAGTTGATGTTTTTTGGAACATAATTTTTAAATTTGCTTTTATTTTGCTAACAATTATGTATAGTGATGATATTTACTTTTTTTTCTTAGAACCTTCCTCTATACCTGTGTTGGACACTACTAATACATCTGAGTCTACCTCTGTTTCTAAAGTAACTGAAGATATAATGGATAATAACTCTTCCTTTGTGTACTTCTACAACTCTACAGATCAAGGTAATTGGCTATCTTTGTGTTTTTTTTTTAGGTGTATAGTGCTGTGTGTCAGTAATTTTGGGAATCACAATGGCATAATTATTAAATGCACATTTGTATACCAATATATCAAAAATATAATAAAAAATGTTTTTCATTATTTTAATAATTTTGAACCAGAAAATAGTATATAAAATGTTTTGTAATCATTTAATTTTACCAACAGAAATTGAAAATGTTAAATTTTTGTTTTGGTAATGCCTGTAGGGGACCTAAACAGCACATTATAAATTTATTTTTCTTATTTTCACTGTGGCTGATACCAGTGTCATTTACCAATAATAAGTAGAATTACAATTAAGTTGATGTTTTTATTAAGCTTCTAGAGGCAGTATAGGGTTAGTTTTTGCTTACTTTTATGAACTTGAATAGTGCTGCAGTGAAAACAAATGAGCACTGATGTTAAACTTAAATACAGAACTTTCAGATAAAATACAATCTTTAAAACAAGTCCTTGGCTTCAAACAGACATAACTAACTTTAATTAGTGTTAAACATTTATAAATGAATTTTTCTACACCAAGTAAAAACAGTTTGGAAGAAATAGTAGTTTACCAAAGTCATGCTTGAAGAGTAAACACATTTTTAGAAATATTTCTTTTTAAAGTTTAGTTTCTGGAAACATTGTATTCTTATTATTGAAACTGTACTGCTGATTATTTTTGTTTTGAGAGCTACATAAGTTTTTGTCTATAAGTGACTGCTTGAGGATATTTATTAACTGGTTGGCAAGTATGTTGGCCAATACATTTAATTGTGCAATTGAAGTATAAACATTACAACATCAGTTACTGGATTTTTGAAAGTTTGCATAATTGCTTTAGTGAAAGGAAGAAACATCTTGCCAAACAAAACAAAGATAAGCAAGCTAGAGAATTTAAATGAATAAATATTATTGCATATATAAAGTACAGGGTGTCCCAAATGCATATATCAAAGAAATTTGAATGATGTATTTATTGTTTGAGATAACAAAGTGCAAAATAAAATATCTTCTCAAGACTTGTAAGTTTCATTTAATACATTTCTACATGCTTTCCACCCTTAGCTATAATCAGTCTAATTTTGCATTCAAATTCTGGGACCACATTTTTTAAACACATGTTGGGATGAATAAGATAGCATCATAGATATAAACTTTCCATTTCTCAAGGTCCTTTGGACTTTTTAAAAAGAAATTACTTTAACAAACGAAAAGGATGAACTCAGGGAAACTCTTCAGAAGGTTTTCATCATACTTAAAAACTGGTCAGTTGTGAAATTGGCAATAAAACACATTCATAAGTAATAATGATAAAGTAAGTAGTAACAGTAATAATCAACTTCAGTGAAGCTTTTAGATGTTTTGAATTTGTTATCTCGAATAATAAACATGTTAAGTTTTTAGTATATTCATTTTGGAATACCATGTATGTCTTTCGTTCGTATGCAATAAAAATCAGTTTTATGTAATTTGTCACATTTTTATATTGTAATGTTTTTACAGTATGTATCCTAGTCAATTTTTTGTACATTTTAGGTTTTTGGTATGAAATTAGAAAAATTGTTTCATTAAAAAGACACTGGGACACTTGATTTCTTATGTTATTATTACCCTCAAATCTGAAAATAAGACAAAATAATTCAATTTTTACACATGGGAAAAACCCATTAAAAATTTATACACATTTTTCTTGCATATAAACCAGAATCTGTGTAAGTGTTTCAAGTTTTGTTCAGTTCAATTCTGTAACCATAAAGACTCAACCAGTTGAATCATTAAATTATGTCTGGAAAGGTAATGCATAAAAAAATTGATCTCAAGTATTTTTTAACATCTATTTGTTTCCTGAAACATGTTTTTGTAATTAGTGTGTATTTAACACCAAAAGAAGACTGAAAAACTGCCAGTTGTAGTTTTTCTTTGCATTATAAATTAACCCTTGTTTCATGATATTAAATATTTTCTGTTTGTGAGAGAGAAACATTAAAAACTTGTAAAAAGGACAATTTTGTATACATGATTGTTCTTAAGTTACTTGTTTATCTATAATAGGAACAGGTGTTTCTACTCATTCTTCTGAAAAGACAACTAAACAGTTAGAAGCTGCAACCTATTCTTCAGAAATATTGAATGACAGTAAGAAGCATTTTCAGGAAGAAGGAAGTGGAACATTCTCCTCAGAATCTGACACTGGTAGAATAGCTGGCATCATAATTGCCATTCTGGGAGGACTTGTCATCATCATTGCCCTGGTAAAGAATGAACACTTCGATTTTGTAATCCTTAGCATATGTTAAAAATTAACTAGAAATGTACGTAATAGATTTAGCTTTCCAATTGTTTGTGTATCCCTGCCTGTTTAGAAGACTTTCCTTTATGATAAGGGTTAAAGTATTTAAACGTCATTTTTTTCCTGTTGAATATCAAAATAAAATTGTATTTGGGTTAAAGTTGTATATTTTGACACCTGAAGAATTCACTATTTACATGATGTAGTTTTGCATTATAAATTCATTATAATGAAAAAATAATTTTTGATAAATTTTTGGTTCTGTTAACTTGCAAGTAATAATTACATTTATATTGAGGATGCTTATGACAGCCTGTTAATTTAAATACTTTAAAACAAGTTTCTTTTTCACTTATTTTTGTTTAAAAAAATTTTGGGCTTCTGCATTTTTGTTTTAATTTTTATACAAAAAGCATTTGTGTATTTCACAAAATATTCTTTAAGTTACAAGAAAGACATTTTTACTTCACTTTGTAGAAAGTAATTAATCAAATCCATTAAAAATATATTGTAAATGTACTTTTTTCACAGATTGCATTTCTGGTCTACAAGCAGTATATTCGAAGAAATGTGACAAGCATGAATTTTGACAATCCAGTATATAGAAAAACAACTGAAGACCAATTTAGTCTAGATAAAAATCAGTATCAGCCAGCAAAGTCATACCCTCCTGTAAGCATGAATTTTATTTCAACAGTTTTTCTTAACTACTATTGGCATATTTAGTGGTAGAAATGGTTTGAATAAGTTTTTTGTATTTTATCTAGAAAACACTCAAATTATCTTCTATTTTGGAAATGTTTCACGACCAAGGGAGCACTTTGAACTGGGTGATGTTGGTGGTAGCTTAAATTTTATACAGATGATTTTTATTTATCTTTAGGCCAAGTTATGATTGATAACAGAACGCATATTGCTGTGTAATGTTAGGCTGTATGATGCTTTTAGCAGTATGCCTGTAACTATTGTTCTAAAAGTAATTGTCCATGCACAGCAACAGCATATAGGCCTGATGACATCATACAGTGGTCCTAATTTGTGGAAGAAATTATTATGATCGTTACTGTGTAAAGCATTAAAACTTGTAGAACAATAGCATTTACTTTGTCATAAATAAAACTAATTTATTACATGAATATCCTGCTCTTATCTCTTCTACATCTTGAATGTATTTCAGAACAAGAGTTCTTGTATGCAGTTTTAAAACTAAACAAACAGTGATGCCAGTTAAACAAATTTACCTTTCTTGTGTTATACATACAAAACTATAAAATATTATTTCAAGGCATGAGCATATACATACTAGTGGAATTAAGTAAAATTTCTAAAATTTAAAATTCACATGGAAATTAGGAAACTGAAAAATGTACAAAAGGAAATTATCTCTTTATAGTTTGAATTTTTGAAATTATTTTATACAAAAAAAATTAAGTTAAACATACATCAAAACTTTTAAAATTTTAATATTGTAGATAATTTGAAGAGCGAGATCAGACAGAATTTTTCAAATGTTTGTTATTTTGTTCATGTTAAAACAAGATTCCAGGCTAATGTAAAGAAAATTTGTTTTATTTCATTCATAAAATACATATTGTTTTATCCAGATTTGCTCTGTTTACTGCTCCATGTCTTTGAATGTGATTATATTGTGTAGATATAATATTTATTAGTGTTTAAGCAATGATTGTGTGTGTGTGTTATGAATCTTCTATCTTCATTACTAAATATGGCATCTTGAAGTAATAAATACCATTAATGTTGCAATGATATTTATAAATAGAGGTTTATTCCTTTTTGCTATATAGCTGTTGATGTAGAAAGTTTGTAAAATAAGTATTGTCTTTAAAGAAAGATTTTAAAATTTTTTCCAGAGCATGGAGCCTCTGACGTCACCTGGCACAAATGAATTTGTATAAATCTTACTTCAACTAGTAGGCTAAAAGTTTCTTCCTTCAAGTGTTGGAACTGGTGATGTTCAAAGAAAGTTTTGAAATGCTTTTAAATGTATATAAGATTATTATTATATTTATGATCTAATTAATGCAGTAACTGTAAAGAAGTGGGAGCTGTTGGCTGATTTCACCTGTATGTAATGTTATGATTGCAAATGATCAAACTGTGTACTTTTTAAGATCTCCAGACGTAGCTAAATTAAGAAGAGAGTGAAGTAATTGCAAAATTAAGACATTATATTGTCACTTATTTTATTCTACTATTTGTTTTAGTATTTTGAAGGTGGTGTTTAGTAAAGAAAGTTTTGGTGCAATGTGTTAATGATGGGGTGAACATAAAGCTGTATTTTCTAATGAAAATCAAGTGCTGTAATTATAAGAAGGATTTAGTGTTATGTAAAGGAACAAATGCAGAAAAATATACCCTATAACATTGATAAGGGTAGTCTTACAAGTTATGTATAAAGTGTTTAACAAAGAAATTTGAAGGAATGATGCAAGTTATTTCTAAGTCTCATTGCAGGGTTTATTTTAAGTGAAGTTACTGGAAAATGGCTTGTATTTTAGTTACAAAAGGTAGATAATTGAATGGTCGTAAATTAGGTATTCACTGTGAGTTTTAGTTCCATTTTTGTACAATGATGTTCAGTGGGAGATAGTTTTATGGGAAAAAATTGACTAATCTAGTTCCCTCTTTATAACTTCTGTCAGTCTGTATGTGTATACACTGAGAATGGCTGAGCATTTATTTTGTTTTATGGACTGACCTCTTCACAACACTTTTGGATGCATATGTTTTAAAAGTAGTATTTTTCAATTACTGATTGTGTGACTAGTAATGTGTAAAATCATTATGAAATTTTGATTTGCTTTTTGCTTAGAGATAATTCTACATTTTTCATTTTTATGAAATGATTTTCATTCATGCAAACTTGGATGTTTGCCAACTTCTTTTAGAAATTGTTTAGGTACTCCATAGCATTGTGTATGTGTTGTTGGGTTGGGGTAAGTCATTTGGAATACATGGGTAATTTTTAGAGATTAAAATATTTTTATTTATTTTTTTTTCTTCAGAAGTAAAAATAGATATAAAAGTACAGAATAAATGCTGAGAAAGCCTGTACAGTTTAGTAGAACTTGTGAAAGGTACATTGCTGTGAAAATGCCTGTTCTTTGTCATGGAAAAGAGAATTAATGTGATACATATTTAAACAAAAAACTAGCAGGTTTCTTATAAATAGTTTGTTCTTGTATGGAAAACTGTGGTATAACCATTGTAAATATTATTAAATTATTTGTTCTTGTAGGTAACTTGCTGTCAAACTCTTGGTTTTCATAATCACAAAATTAACTATTTATGATTTAAATCCTAGTTGAGAAATATTTAATATTCCTTTTGTGTTCATAAAAATATTAAAATATTGTTTTTAGTTGCATTTTTCACTTTCTTACTCTATATTCACTTTTTATCCTGTTTGTTAAAAATTTAATATTTACACAATAAAAATAAACTGCATTTATTGTTAACTTGTAAACTTTGGAGGCTTTTTTTTTGTACACGTGAACAGCTAGTCTTTTCAGTTTGTCTAGGCATGTGTAAAATGATAGTTACAATAATTTACATAACAGTTGTTTAGCCAAAGAAAAACGTTAAATATTCAAGAGGATAATGTGATAAATTTTATTCATTAAAACAAATAGAATAATTTATTTTCAATGATAAACATTCATTAATAGGTCATGCTATTGAATATTTTATTTAATTAATATTATTAAACTATGGTTTGTTTTCTTTTTCGTCCATGAGGTAATTGATATTGTTCAGAAATTAAAGCTGTTGCAAAAAAGTCATTCTAGACCATTCTAAGAAATGTATCAAGGTTTGCTAATTAACAAAGTCTGGAAAGCAAACAAATTTCCAATATGTTGTACGTGAAAACACACTTTTGTTCAAAGTGGGATCTTCGTAAACTTGATAAAATATTTATTTCTGTTATTATTGTTTGTAACCTTTATTACCTACTGATAATTAGTGATGCCCTTAATGTTTCAGTATGTTTTGGTATCTGTTCTTTCATCTGGTTGCCAAGTGTGGAAATATATATGTTGTGTTGAATTTATTTTTATGTACTTTACCTGCAACTGGTTTTGGACTAGATATGTAATCACGGTTTTCTTCAAGGTGTTCTTTTGTGGTAAATTAAGCACATACAAGTGCATCTAAGTTTTTGAAAAACAAAATATCTTGAATAAATATCTTTTTCCGTTAGAAACAACAAAAAATGCTATAGTTATGAGTGTAATACGGCTGAGCTTGTTCTTCCAGAAATTTGTCGGTTTGTTCAGTGTAAAAGTTTTCCTTTGCTTGTATATGTATGAATTTTTATAAAATATTGTGATTTGCGTATATAACTGTTGTCAATAGCATATGGTTACGTGTATTACGTGTCATTAAAACATTTGAATTTGTTTTGATGTTCAATTTTTTAAAATGTATGATGAACCGTTTTCTTCAAAACAGATGATTTAAAAAGTTTCCACAGGAAATTTTTAAACTAATTATGGAAGGTATTTTAAATGCACTAAATTCTGTGATAAAGAAAAACCTAAAATAAAAGTATACTTCACGTTTGGCATTTAGTTTGAAAGTATTATCTGCCATAATAGTACCTTGTATACCTCTGGCGTAAATTAAATAAAATCGATAAAACTATATTTAAAGTAGTGTATAATCTTCCTTCGCAGTTTGATGGGACGATTTCTTGTGTAATTAAACTTGCATTTGTTGAAGTTTAAATGAACTAATTTTTATTAATCAACTAAAATTAATCGAAGTTTTAAAGAAAATCATTTATAACGTAATTTTATCCTTCATTTTCAGTATCAACGCAAATCATGCAAAACGTCAACTCTGTTATAATGCAAGCAGTGATGATATATGTGCGTAACTTCAAATTTCAATAATGTAGGATCTGTCTAGAGATAAATAAACAATTGCCACACAATTTTGATTTGTTCTAGAAAAATAAGTATATTATAAAAGCTAATATTAAGTTACCCGAAATTTAGTATGAATTTTTGAGACAAAACGTCCCAAAGAATTTATATATTATGATATATGGTAATTTGTACAAGACCATGTTTTATCGAAGACTATATGAAATATTCACTATAATTCTCCGTCTAATTCGGGATAGCTATGCTTGAATCATACAAGGTTTGAGACTTTTCCAAAACTACTTGTGAATTAAATTACGTACGGGAGACTCAAAGATATCGTAAAAACTGCATTTAATCTCTAATTACTGCTGGGATTTGCGATAGAAATTTAGTGATTCAATGTAATCTATTTGTTATGGATCAGGCGAAAGCATGACAATTACTTATCTTTAAGTGAATGGTATGTAAAGAAGTCGGCACATTGAAGCTTTGTAGAATCGTAAAGAAATTTTTATTCGCGTGTATTATGTTCATGAAATTGTAATTTGAATACTATTTTCTCGCCTTATCTAAAGTATTAGATGAAAATCGAACAAAATGAATAGTGAAAATATTAATTCAAATTTATCTTTTAATGAATATTTGCACCTTAGCGTCTTCGAGCAAAAAACAAGGCTTTGACACTTGCGATGGGCAAAATACGGATAGCTCATGGCGTAGTTTTGCGCTTTTCAACAAAGTTAAACATAAAGAAATACTTGAATTGTACTACAACGAAATACTGTAAACTCCAAAGTACATTAAAGAACTAACTGAATGAAAATATTAAGTAATGACTTATCCGTTTAAGAGACGTGTGTGTGTGCACATAAACGTTGAAATTGTTCTTATTCATAGTCACTCGGTGGGACAGCGATAATTATATGGATTTACAACAAACAAGTCATGGGTTCGATTCCTATCGGTGTACACATCAGACAGCCCAATGTGGCTTTGTTGTAAGAAAAATGCACCCTTTATTTATGTATGTGTATAAATTATACATACGAATTTTCTTGTCTACCTATTATTCAATTTTTTGATGGGAAAAAGTATTTGTGACTGGATGCTTAGCAAAACATTAATTTGGAATAAAGAGGAAATCGAAAATTTATCAATGCACGTTAGAACATCCACCTGGGTATATTATTTAATTAAGTTCACATTTTGAAAACTGGAAATTCTGTTATATTTTTCTGTTACAACTTATGAGTGAATGATGTTTCATATAGCAGCCAGAAAATTCGTGTGGTTTATCACTGTTTGCTCAATGGCTATTTGTGTATTCAGGTCGAACTGCATCGGTATTTAACGAAACTATCCACGCAGGAACAATGGCCGGATGTAGGTTTCCAGTACAGATTTGTTCTTTTTTCACAATCATATTTCTATTTTTGACGTCATTGTTGATTAATTCAAGTTATGTATTTTACTGCCTCTTAGTTGGTCGAGCTTGATTTCGCAAGATTAATTATTTCAGTTTACCGTGAAATTTTAGGTTAGAGTATATTGTGGATTGGGGTGGTTACAAGCAGATGTTAAAAATAGTTGTGGTATTTTCTGCACAATGCTTTTTGCACAGAGTAGGTAGGCCCACTAACTGAATGTTCAAAAGGTAGCACGCTAGGATTAATGTTTAAATTTGAAGCGCAGTTGAAATATTAGCTTTAAAACCTGACTAAAAATGTTAAAACCTCAGTACTTAAAAGGAAAATTTAACTTAAGTTAAAATTAAGAACAAAAACACGAGATGAATTAGCACAAATATATTGTATGCTTACAAAAATTGTTACAATTTGTTAAACTTCTGAAAAAATTAAACGTGTACAATAACTCTTGGTTCTAAGTAATTCTAAACCTGACTTACATGCTCAAACTCTGATTTATGCATAAAAACATCGATACTTTGAAAAGCCAAGATTGCATCAAATTCATCTCGAATACAAAATTCTTCTCAACTATGAATCGAGCATATCCCCCGACTCTTGTCCGATTTACCAACAGAAAGAGTGTAAATAATAATCCAGAAACTTATTAAACTTGTACACTGCTGGCCAATGAACATAAAAAATATTTTGCGTTGTTAGACCCAACCACTTATTTGAGTAGAGCTTCGAAAGTTGAAAGTAAGAAAAGGGAAAATAAAAATAAACTTTTAGCATTTAATAGGGAAAATGTTAACACTAGTTGGTCAAAAGTTTAAGACCATACTAAAATGAAGCGTTAATCGGTAAACACGTAACGAAATTTAGTCATTTGTGTTCAAGCATTAGCGTTGTCAACATTTCCTGTGTTACATTCGGTAAAAACATGACAAATGCTAAAACGTTGACAGAGTTTGAACGTGGCAGAATTGTCGAGCTGCAAAATCAAGGTCTCTCTCAACGTGCCATCGCTGGTGTGATTGGACGTAATAAAACTGCTGTTGCAAATTTCTTAAAAGACTGATGAATAGGGAACGAGAATTTCAAGTGGTTGGCCCAAGAAAATTTCGCCGGCGTTGCTAGGAGGATTCAACGGGTTGTCCGACGAGATACCAGCCGATCGTAGAACCAGATTAAGGCCCTTACAGATGCACAATGCAGCTCAATGACAATAAGACGGCATCTGCGAGAGAAAGGCTTTAAAAACCGTAAACGTCTTTAAAGGCCACGCCTCCTTCTACACCACGAAACAGCTCGGTTGAACTTTGTTGAGAAGTATCAAACATGGGACGTTGAAAAGTGGACAAAGGTTTTGTTCTCTGATGAGAAAAAATTTAACCTGGATAGTCTAGATGGCTTCCAACGTTACTGGCACGATAAGGATATCCCACCGGAGACATTTTCTACACGACACAGTGGAGGAGGTTACATCATGATCTGGGGTGCTTTCTCCTTCCATGGAACAATGGAGCTTCAGGTTATTCAGGGGCGTCAAACAGCAGCTTGCTACATTGGTATGTTGGAGAGAGCATCCTTATTGACTGAAGGCCCTCGCTTGTGTGGACATGACTGCATCTTTCAGCAGGACAACGCTACAATCCACAATGCCCGCAGAACAAAGGACTTTTTCATGGCGAATAACGTGATTCTTTTGGACCATCCAGCGTGTTCGCCCGAACTGAACCCAATTGAAAATGTTTGGGGATTGATGGCAAGGGAAGTCTATAGAAATAAATGTCAATTCCAAACAGTGCACGATCTTCGTGAAGCCATCTTTATCACTTTCAATAACATTCCAGCCAGCCTTCTGCAAACGCTTATATCGACCATGCCAAAGCGAATGTTTGCAGTTATTCGCAATAACGGCCGTGCAACTCACTACTGAGACCTTTCGTTGGGCATTTCCTACCCTGTTTAGGACTTCTTTTTGGTATGGTCTTAAACTTTTGACCAGCTCAAATTTAGGCTAATATCATAGTGTTCACATTTTTCCTAAATGCTAAAAAAGTTTATTTTTATTTTTCCTTTTCTTATTTTCATCTTTTGAAGCTCTACTCAAATAAGTGGTTGAGTGTAGCAACGCAAAATGCGTATTGTTTCTTTATGTTCATTGGCCTTAAGATTTTGGCTAACAGTGTATTTTGCATGCTCCAAAACGGGGACAGTTGAAGTCGGTATATGAGTAACTTTTTGTGTCTTAATTGGTAATATAGTAATTAAAATAACATTCAGATAGCATGTACTATAATGTTTTAGATGGATGACCCCTTAACTAATTAATGATATATATTCTTTTATTGACATTGTTAGAGAAAAACGAAGTGTTGTAATGTGATCGAGGAAACAGTTGAAAAGTCGTATGTAATTTTACACAAGTGAATCACATTCATGGAAATCAGGCTATCTGCTGAGTCCAGTAAGGGGAATCGAACCCCTAATTTTAGCACCACATTTTGTTATGCTTAAAATGTTGACTATTACAAGCCATAGGTTTCTCTAGCCCAATCCCGATATGAGAGTTTTGTTGACCGTTCTAGAATCAAGGAGAAACACGCAACTAGTATATAAATGGGTAAGAAGCAGCATGACGTATCATTATTGGATGATATGTTTGTGTATATACTTTGACATTTTTTTTCAGTATTAATTATTTGTCGCTAGCTATGGCAGCAAGAGGTTGTATAAATCACCCAGACATATTTTGTTATATCTGTTGTAAAGAAACAAAGGCAAAACATTACAGAATTCGTTAAAAACAACCGTATTACGCGCACTTTGGAATAAAACTTGGGTACCAAGGCGAGTCATAAGCTCTACACAAAGTTTTCACTATATGTATGAAAGAATTGAGGAAATGGGCTGAAGCTAAGAAAAAGCTTTTGTCTTTTGTGATTCCAATTGTCTTGCGTAAGCCTCGAAACCCGGGATAACTGCTATTTTTGCAAACTACAACGTTCGAAATAAAAAAGAAATTTCTTATCTGAACTTTCAATATGCTGTAAGACTTGTTGTTAATAAAGCTGATGTACGTGCACCTATTTACTTCACCAGAGACTTTTGATACAGTTTCATGAGATTCGGAATCTGATGTCGATAGAAATGATGATAGGTATTATTTTCAACCTGAAACGTCTGGTGAATCATAACTTTTTACATAAGGTAAACGTAGTTATTTGGTGTAATGTTTGGATTTCACGAAGGAATCTTTAGAGATTTTGAACCAAAATTACGAAAATATTTTCAATAACATGCTCGATAAATTCAAAGAATTGGGTTGTAATATGTGCTAGAAAATTAATTTATTACATTCACATATTGACTATTTATCTGAAAATCTCAGTGCCATCAGCGAAAAACAAGAGAAAATTTTTCATCAAGACATCAGAGAAATGTAGAGGAGGTGTCAAGGAAGGTAAAACATCAGCATGATGTCTGATTATTATTGGTTATTGAAATGAGATGCTCCAGACGCAATACGTAAAAGAAAGACCGCAACACGTAGTTTTGAAACCAATAAATGTAGGTTTCACATACATATACCCAAACAAAAAAACAGGATGAATCAATATGACTGAGGATGCATATTTGTTTTACATTAATGCTCTTGCCTTTTCTTCAGTTTATTTGTATTCTTGTTAACAAACATAAAAATAAAAAGTATTAATTGTGGAAAACGAAATAATAATTTCATTCAACAGTTTCTTTCTGCTTCGGGGCCCGGCATGGCCAGGTGGGTCAAGACATTTGACTCGTAATCTGAAGGTTGCGGGTTCAAATCCATATCGCACCAAACATGCTCGCCCTTTCAGCCGTGGGGGCGTTATAGGTGACGGTCAATCGCACTATTCGTTGGTAAAAGAGTAATCCAAGAATTGACAGTTGGTGGTAGTGACTAGTTGCCTTCCCTCTAATCTTACACTGCTAAATTAGGGACGGTTAGCATAGACAGCCCTGGAGTAACTTTGCGCGAAATTCATAAAAACAAACTGCATTACAAAACATTCTCTCTTTAACTAGCCTCCTTGATTATTATCCGTTAGGGTCTTTAGATAAGTCGTTCTTCGTCAGATGTCTTGCTCAAGTAGCACGGTGATTTATGCTTAGTATTGGTTTGTAGATATCATTTTCTTCAAAGTAACTTTGATTGATAAGTTTTCTATTCACTCCTCTTCTGGATACTCTAGAACGAACGTGTTCATATAATCCCTGTCGTAAGGCGTTGCAAGAGTTCTTTCGACCTTGACTTGATAACCTGATCAAAACGCGATCATCTCAAGCAGTAGTTCTTTGTCTCAACAAGAAACTTTCCTAGAACAACTCTTGATGACGAGAAACCCACTTGAAACAAAAATGTATCTCAGAGCAGCTGGTATGGATATTTATCGATAAGCAGAGAACAATGTTTTGACCTTCCTAGGTCATCCTCAGCTTAACAAAGAGAGTTTGCAACTGTATAGTATAGTATAGGGATAAAGAACACCTTTATAATCTAATTAATGACCTAACAATCAACTGCAATGCTCCCTACAATCCCGTACCCATTTATACTCTCGTCCCTGAGACGTGTCCGGCAACGGTCAGTTGCAAACTCTTTGTTAACCTGAAGATGACTTAGGAAGGTCGAAACGTTGTTCTCTGCTTATCGATAAAAGTGTTAATACCCATACCAGCCGTTCTGAAATACATTTCTAGAACAACATTTTCTGTAGTCTAATGACGTTTTAAGATTTTGCATATAGTACCTTGGAGATACCCTATTGTCTGTTCGTTTTGTACCATTACGAGTCTGTCGAACAATTTGACGCCTTCAACTTCTGGTACATGACGAGGTATGACTCTATATCAAGCACAGAGAAATTGTTTGATTGATTTGCTTTGAAAAGAATTATATCAAAAGCACAGCCTTCTATAGAAATAGGCCAGGCATGGCCAAGCGTGTTAAGGCGTGCGACTCGTAATCTGAGGGTCGTGGGTTCGCATCCCCGCCGCTCCAAACATGCTCGCCCTTTCAGCCGTGCGGGCGTTATAATGTGGCGGTAAATCCCACTATTCGTTGGTAAAAGAGTAGCCCAAGAGTTGTCGGTGGGTGGTGATGACTAGCTGCCTTCCCTCTAGTCTTACACTGCTAAACTAGGGACGGCTAGCACAGATAGCCCTCGAGTAGCTTTGTGCGAAATTCAAAAACAAACAAACAATCTATAGAAATAAAATGTGCATGTGCATTTTGACAAACAAATACTCAAAACAACTTATTCAAATCAGAATAACAACTGACCATATATTACCTTATTTGCTTCCACTCGAACATTTATTCAATAACTAATCCATACATGTAGACAAAATCTTCAGTAAAAAATTTCTATAGTTATGATATCGCCGTTACGCGTCCATTGTTGCTGGAATTCGTATCCAAGATGAATGGAACATCGCCCTTCAAATAAGCTAAAACTGGAATGCTAATCAGTGAGCAATTTTTCAGGTGACTAGTGCGTACTCGAATATCAAATTTCAAAATCAAATAACATTTCTAACTCTATATCAACAATTCCTTATCAAAATATGTTAGAATTGGTATTTATCATTGTGTAACGTATATCTAATGTAACTTATAAAGAATAATGAAAACAACTATTCATACTAGCATTTCTGCTAATTCCAAGGTGTTTCCCCTGATCAACCCTAAACATATGTTTATATTTGTTAAAAAGCTATCATCCCTTGTGAATATATTCTTAAGGGTTTGTTTCTCACATGATTTTAGGTTCTCTTTTCTTTCTCTGAATTTGATTAGTACAGCCTCTTGGTTCATATTATTTTATGAATTCAGAGCAGATTACTGAACAAATGTTGATGTTTATTTGTTGTTAGGCGCAAAATTGAACAACAAGCTATCTGTGCTGACATGGATATTTAAACTGGGTTTTAGCGTCATAAACCTTCAGATTTATGGCTGAATCACTAAGAACCCACTACCAATGAAACTCAGTTTTTAAAATGTCTACAAACAAAGATTAAATACCATTTGATAGAGCGTGTTATAAACTACTTATATCAGTGGCGGATGAATAAAGTGGTGTGAGAAGTAATTTAAGGTCTCGTGGGAAAGTCCCAGCTTGCACAGAGAAGAGCAATAGGACGTAGTAGAAAGTTCATAAAACTTAAGAATAAACCACAAATCTGAAATTTTTTATAGTTTTTTTTAGACTTCCTCTTTCTTTCTGAAAGTGTTTTCGTGTTAAATTATCTTTGTTTGAAAGTGTGTAAGTATTTTCTGTAGTAAGACGTTAGATACGCCTTATTAGATTTAGGGAGTACAAAAGCAATGGAAAAATTTTCCGATGACTCAAATGTGACTCGAATTTTATTTATTCAGTATTATTATTAAACTTAGTATCCAAACAATTCACACACTTAAAATAAATTATAATTTAATGGAAACAGTATACTTATCACATTTGTTTGTACATGGCAACAGTGATCCATTGATGTACCACATTCTCCCACCAATAATTCACACAGAACTTTGGTGTATTCCTCTTTTTTTTTTTTTAAGAACCACCGTTAATACTGGCGAAGCACTTTCTGAGGGTGGATGATTCTGTCTTTCTGTCTCAGTGCTGGTTGTGTCCGTGGTGCTTCAGAAAAGCCTGCATAGTAGTTGCTTTATAAGACGTGCATGTACAGTGCCACATGATGCTGGATAATACTAGCTTTTCCAACCAACAACCTTTTCTAATAAATACAATGGCAAAATCTGGCAGTAACCTTATGAATATTCTCTATATATGTGAACTTCGATTATATGCACAATATTTGAAGAGCAGTTTCAAATGTACTAATGACCATGTATTTGTTTGTTACTGTAGTGTAGCCAAAATAACACTAACTATTCCAGTTTCTTCTTCACGCACCGTACGTATTAACTATACAGTTTATATGTCTATTGCTTTGATATTATAATTACAAGCCATTACCAGAATGCATTCTGCTCTTAGAGATAAAACTGTTTGAACAAATGTGGATGAATTTAAACATTAAACTCTAAATCATTGCCATATCAATGTTATTTTTGTCTGAGACAGCTCAAACACAAGATTGGAAGTTGGTGAAAAGAGTCAACATTTTTCTTCTCGTAATGAAAGGGTATTTGGCTTGTTCATGACACATCACACTTTTGGTGTAATGGTGAATCACCTACTTACCGTGACTATGACCTTGCTACTGGAAGGAGTGTAAAAATAGATTGATAAACTTGGTACATCTCTTGTAGGTCTTCTCTTGTCACCCCTTAAGGAGTTATCCAGTATTGTGCTGGATGCTTATCTTCAGAGTTAGCTGTATCTACTATCCCAAGAGTTTGATTAATATGCTCAATGGTACCTGACTGGACAGGCCATGATTAAACTATCTCACTGGGTGGATAGAATATGCATATCTGAAATGCCTCTAAAAGATTATAGGATACTCAGCATGAACGAGAGGCTTTATCCAAGTCATTTAACTTTTTTTACATTTCTAATATAATTACTGCCAGAACACAGAAGTATTTCTTGGGATTTATGCCACTAGGTGTATGAGAGATTTATTTGTTAAGCACAAAGCCACACAATTAGCTATCTGTGCTGTACCCAAAACTAGGTATATAAACCCAGTTTTTAGACAAGCTGCGTCAGTGGATGGCAAAAACCAGAGAGATAAAAATAGCTTGAAGGAATTAAACAGATTAAACAATTAATCTGTTACCACTTCCAAAATAACAAGATACTAGTGGATAACACCAACTTTATGTTCGTTCAAGGTAAAGTTAGAGTGATCTCTAGACTTAACCTAGCATACAGGGTCTTAGTCTCTTCAGAAACTAGGATTTTGTAAATCTAGTATGTATATGTGGTAAGTTGTTACAAGTGAAATGAGACAAAACAAAAGAAAAATAAAATGAAACACTATTATTTAGTAGATTGACTAAAAACACCTAATCATCGTAATTAAATAATTACTAGAATTAAAGCATATCTAGATGAATGAAAATAATCAAACTGTATTTAAATAAAGTTTAGTTGTATTTAGTAAGCCATGTCTGAAATGATTTTACAGAAGAAATGCAATGTCAGTGCCCGCACTAGTACAATGTGATATTTGCTAACACATGATTTCCTTCAGAGTAATGAGCCCCAAAATGAAGTTTTGAGTGTTATTGGATAAGGGTCTACTTATTTCCTCAATCTATATCTCATCATAAGTTAAAATAAAACTCGCCATAAAAATTCTAAAAAAAGTTCAGGTTGTAATAAAAGTAAAATTTAACGAAAGACTTTAGGAAAAATTATGGGAAGAAAAATCTTATCAATGTCTTTGTTCAGTTACATTTTATATACAGCATCAAAGTAAAGTTAAAGTTGAAGTACAAGTCGAACTTGAAGGTTCGGTAAAATATCTAAAAAAACCTTCACCCTAAACAACAACAACAAATATTTGTGTTTATTACAAAACATACAACAATGTACACTGTAATTCAGAGTTTGCACACAAAACACTATTCTGCATGTGACTTTCATTCACTTTTAGTGTTGGGACAGGTGAAATCCCTGGACATTACCTGATTCCCTAACCAGAAAGACAACTTTTTATTCCCTTGTATGACGTGCTATATACCCTGCAAGAAATTAATTTAACTGTCAATTACCTGATTAAACCTTGAACAAAGAGAATAAGAAGCAAAGTTAATTACGTATTTACTTGAACGACTTTCCAAATCGAAACAGAACAAAAAGAAAGTACAGACACTTCTAAATAAACTTTATATATAAAGGGATAGAAGATACGTAGTATGATGATCCTACTGAAAACAACTCTGCTCTGAAGATCGCCAAAATTACATTTACAAAGCATGTAATTGAACAATAAACAAATAAGCATCAGAATACTGAAATACAATTTCTTCATGTGACCATTGTAGTTTAGTTTTCAATGCACAAGAAAAAGTAGACAAATTAATTCGTAAAACAACTGAAAAGTTACGTGACTACTCATTACACAGAAGGAAGCACACTGAATTGAACTTAACAAATAACCTGAACATTATTTACTAGTTTTAGAAATAAAACATAGAAAAAAAATTAAAAATTATATAACTATGAAGTTATACAATACAGAAGAGTATGGATACAATAATGGATATATTTGGACAACAAATAATCAAGTCGACAATGGCTATCTTGAAACTATATACTCGTTTACATGTACAGTAAACTCTCATTGTTTCGAAGTCGCTAGAACCGAATATATCACTTGTATCGAAGTTGTTGACTGGTCCGGCCAACTGTCCATATAAATACATAGTAACAAAAGCCCCTTGAACCGAACTGCATGTATCGAAGTGTCGGCTTGTAACGATGTATAATTATAGTCCCTAGGGTGTGAAAAGCATCAATATTACATCCTTTGTATCGAACCAAGTACGAAGATATTTATTTTTCTCTTCTTCCCTAAATTAATTGTCACCGCTGCCGGTTGCCGACCACCCGCTAGCAAGTGCAATTAGTCAGTCTCCGCGCAACAATGTATGGTGCCACCATCAAAATCTTACACTTGAGAAATAGCGGACTGCAGATGGGGTAGTAGATTAGCATAGCAATGTTTTTACAACAATTATGGTCAATAACACTTTAAACCCCTGCCCGCCCCAACTCACCCGCCCTCCCAGCAAAAATTAGCTTAGATATAAAATTTTCAGATTATGGCTTGAGTAGATTATGCATGGGCAGCCTGCATGCTGTGGCCTATAAAAGGCTAATCACAGTCAAATTAAACAGATCATTAATCATTGATCATGGCAAAGCGCAAGCTTGTATCGATAGAAACTAAAATTGCAGCAATAGAAGAAGTTGAAAAAAAAGTTAAAACAGAAATAGCAAAAGCATTTGATGTGCTTCTGAACACTTTGTCAACATGGTTGAAAAATAAAGAGGCCATATTGTCTTCTCGAGACAACTTTTGTCCCAATAGAAAACGCATGCGAACTGCAAAACATTCTTACCTAGAAGCGGCATTGCTTCTGTGGTTCAAAAATGCTAGATCAGAGAATGTTCCTATCTCTGGGCCTGTTATGCAAGCAAAGGCAAAAATACTTGCTGATCAAATGGGAATCACTGACTTTTGCATGAGTGATGGGTGGTTAACCCGAAACTGCTGATAATGATCTGATCACTAGCGCGCCCCTGACAGACAGTGATATTGTGGCCATGGTGCAAAATAAACAGACACCAGAAAATGACAGTGAAAGTGAAGATGACGACAATGAGGAACCCCCCATCCCAACACATTCTGCAGCCCGTGAGATGTGCCTGCAACTTCAGAGATATCTTGAACATCAGGCTAACGCAGGACAGTTTAGCTCTCAATTAAACATGATGGAGCGTTTTGTGACCAAGTGCCAGAGAGACAGCAGTTCGCAAAAAAGCATTGTGCAATATTTCAAGTGACTCCAGTTAGACGTTCTTGCTGGTGTTTGTATCCTGTACATTATAATTACATATGTCTATATTATGAATGTTATTTTTTTTTACATTTTTATTTTACAAGTGCTGTTAATTGTCCTTTTGAATTTAATTAAATGTGTTTTAAGTGTTTACACACGTGTGACTTCTAAGTCTTTAATCAAATTACCGGTACTGCAACAGCCGTCAGTTATAGGGCCTACCATTACCAGACTTGGCTAGTGAATGAAAAAAGAAATCCTTTTTAACGAACTTCTTTTGTAACGAACAATTCTCTTTGGTCCCTACGACTTCGTTACAACGAGAGTTTACTGTACATCACTGAATAATTATACGACTTGATAAGGAGAAAACAAGTATGAACTACAAAAAGCCAATGCATCAATAGTACAGCATTGATAGAAAGAGTAGAAAATTAAATTTTGGATTATTTCAATTATCAACCTTCAGAGGTAACTGTAGGATCAATAATTCCAAATGAACTGTTGAATAGATTTCATAAAACAACGTTTGATAGAAACAATAGAATAAGACGTTATGTATGACTACCCTTATCAGTCTTTTGAAGTAACTTCAGAATTTGTAAAAAGGATACAATCTCAAACTTTATTTCAGTTCATATTTGGTGTTTCCAAATACGCCCCTGATGAAAACTTCTCAGAAAATTTTGGATAATATAAAAAAAGCACTGTGCAAAACAAAAACAATTAAGGATAATTATAATTTACAGTCATTTTCTTCAGTTTTAATTGTTTAGTTATATTCCTATAATCTCTCAATATTGTTGAAATTGAAATTAAATATCTATATATCCAAAAATGTTACACAAATACACAGGCTTTTATAGGGTGGCCTAACTTTTTCACATGACTGTTTTATTTTTTTTGCTCATGAAAAGGCCGAACCATTGTTATACGAGGGCTGTTCAAAAAATACGCGGACTGTTTGAATTGCGCGGCTCCAGTTGGTTCCAGGGAACTCCGCTTGGTGTCGCTAGGTTTGCACAGATCAGCTGATTACGACGCCATTTCCCGATTGCAGATATCTTTATTTGTGTATTAGCTACGCGGTTTTAAGTGAAGTGCGATTTTTTCGTTTGGCGGATTTCAGAATTAATTATCTGAAGGAGCAACGACTTGCTGTGAAATTTTGTGTTAAACTTGGAAAATCTGCGACTGAAACTTTTGCTATGCTTAACACGGCTTACGGTGATGTTGCTATGAAGCGTACGGCATGTTTCAAGTGGCATGAACGTTTTAAGGATGGTCGACAGTCCATTGAAGATGATGAGCGTCCTGGACGTCCTTCCACGTCAACTGACGACCCACACGTCGACAAAATCAACACCCTTGTGCGGCAAAATCGACGTCTGACTGTCAGGGAGCTTGCTGAAGAGTATGGGATATCAGTTGGATCTTGTTACGAGATTTTGGCCGAAAAATTGAAGATGCACCGCGTTGCTGCGAAATTCAGCCCTCAGAACTCGTGAGTTTTTGGCCAAACACTCGATCACTGTTCTTCCCCACCCCCCTACTCACCTGACCTTGCTCCTTGCGATTTTTTCTTGTTTCCCAAACTCAAAAGACCCTTTAAAGGAAGAAGATTTGAGACGATTCCCGAGATTAAGGCAAATGCGACGAAGGAGCTGGAGGACATTACAAAAGAAGCGTACCAGGACTGTTTTAACAAGTGGAAACACCGTTGGGATAAGTGTGTGCGTTGGGGAGGAGAGTACTTTGAAGGGGTCCCAGACCTGTAACTTCTAAATAATGTACATTTTGTTTTATGACGTCAGTCCGCGTATTTTTTTAACAGACCTCGTATTGTGAAAACAAAAGAAACCCTCAGTTATATTCTGTGCAAAACACGTATCTTGTGATTGGTCATGTGATACTAACTGGAAATGATTAGCCATTCAGCCTACTCCCATAATTTAATTTGGTTTACACGCTCGTAACGTTTGATATCTTTATTGAGTATGACCACCGTGAACAATAAGGGTAACCTTGCACTGATGTTTCATAACAAGATTCTAAGATTGGTAAGATTCTATAATATGACGTGTTTGGAATAGGAATACTACTGGTATACAGGTCGGACTCGTGGAATCCATTTCTGACCTTCTCTACACTGGTTAAGCTACTAACACCTGATTTAGTTGCTGATACTCTGGTTTTGTCGCGTTTCGATCGATAGTTAATGGTCGGCATCTTGTGCTGTAAATGACAGTCTATCCTGTTCAGTTGTCCGAATAAATATATTATTGGTTTAGGAGTAATTCCAAATTCTTCTGACAACGCATTCATACGCTTCTCAAGAATCTACTGAGATTGACTGGTTCCCATTTATTCGATTGATACCCACATGATTAAAACACTCAACTGTCTTTTCTGTTATGAATTCTAGCTATGGTTTATAAACAGTCGGACATACCGTAAAATCTGTTATTTAAAGTAAAAACTGTTATAAGACTATGCGATACCTTCATATATAAATAGGAAAGGATGAAAAACCTATTATTTACATTTCAGGTCATTTGAGACGTATGATTTACATAATAACAAGCTGAAAGAGATAATTGACATTATATGATAACATTACTTTGCCATAATATTACAATTTTTTAACATAGTTTTCAAAAAAAGCCTGATTTCGATCCAAACGGAGTTAGTACCTAAGAAACTTACACTTCCATTTTAGAAAAATCTTTTTCAGGTATTTTGATCAAGAACACAACATAAGTTTTATCTAACTGTTTTGTTTTGTTTAAACGTAAGCACAAAGTTACACAATGAGTTATCTGTGCTCTGCTTACCACGGGTATCGAAACGAATTTTCTAGCGGTGTGAGTCCGCAGACACACCGTTGTGCCACTGAGTGGCTGCTCTAATGAACTTATATAAGCTACAACACATTTGGGTTTTTCGAAAATTGTACATTTATTTATGCATCAGTTTTGATTACTTAAGCCGAATTTTCCTAAATAAGATTTCTCTCTCTCTCTCTATATATATATATATGTGTGTGTGTGTGTGTGTGTGTGTGTGTGTGTGTGTGTGTGTGTGTAAACTCGTTTTCTTCGATGATGAGAAACCCGCTTGAAATGTATCTCAGAACGGCTAGTATGGGTATTAACACTTTCACTTATAAAGTAGAGAAATCGTCTTTCATTTTTAGGTAGAACACAATATATTGACATTTACTGGAAAATTCTTTACACTGTTTGTTGCTCTATAGTCTGATTGAAACAAAATGATACATATGCAGCATCCACTAAATCATCTAATATCATTTATGAATTATACGACATTAGATACTTACCATATTTACAAAAACATCTGTTAAATTCAAGTATTTTTAGTTTATTCCTTCACATCTTACACTCGTTAAATGAGTTGTAGCACACACTGAATTATTTACTACGTTTACTGCATCATCTGCTACATTCACTATGTAAACTGACTTCTATCTTTTTTTTTATTAATTTTGACTAATTATCAGTATGTTAAGTATGAAGTGAATCCATTTCAGAGATTTCTTGGAAAAAAAAAACAACACTGGATAAACATATCATCAGGAAATGTATCTTTTGTTAGCTACTAAATAACCTCTTCATAGAAAGATTAATTTAACTATATGTAATTGACAATTTACCTTTTAAAACGTACGATAAATTTTGGCGTTTTAATAATTTTAATATAATACCATAAAACTCAGCGAAAAACGGAAGTAGACATTCTCTAATTTCCCTTTGTCTTTGATTCTGAATTTGGTCATATATAGATAGTATCTGGTACAATGGAATATTTTATTTCTTCCGGTGAAGGTCAAAGGATGCATGGTTGACTAATATTCGATGTAATAATGCTTTTTACCAGTCTGTTCTCTCCCCTGAATTTATATTTCACCCATACAAGTAAAATTATATCCCCGTAGATGTATTTCCTATTCGTTAGTCATTATTTTATTCTTTTTCAGTCTTTTTATTGTATCGGCCAGAACTGGACAGGTGCACTTGTACGTAGTCAGTGAACCAGTGATTTCAAAATCAGCCTCCGCATACTGACGTATCGGGACGCTTGCTTTAGAGCTAGTTTGATGTTTGTCAGTGTTATAATCATGGGTGTTCTAGATAACCTAATAGGATTTTGGTTATCTCTACTACTGTTTGGACAGGTAAGTTTACAACTACGTCTTCTCTTTGTATCGTTTAATTTTTTCACAACTTCCAGTAATTAGTTATCCATTAAAGATTTCCTCAAATTAATGGTTTAACATCTTCAGTAAAAGTTGTAGTTAAAATTAATGGAATATCAAAACAACACGAAACGACTGGTTTAAGATAACTTTAGCTTAAAACACTATGTTATTATTATCATATCCTCTCTGAATCACAAATCTGAAAAACGTACAGTTATACACATATTAAATTGCAACTCGCTAAACCAATTCTGTTATACTCTGATTTATGTTTCATTGAACAGTCCTATTATGTACAACATATATTTCGACCCCTTAGAAAGCACTCTTATAAAAAGCTTATTACAATTGATAAAAAAGTACAATTACACACAGATTAGGTTAACTTGTTTATATATACATTTTGTTTTGTTTTATTTTACATAACTCTTCACTATTAATATTCTCTCTATATATATATTACTATTTGTAATTTAAATTAGAAACCATAAATGAAATACAGGTTATAAACAAATTAAATTACAAGTCTTACCTAGCTTACTTACAACTCGTTAAAAAGTAAAAAAGAAAGCAGAATTTTAGACAATATTTACTATAACTCAGTACATATATATATATGTATGTATGTGTGTGTGTATATATATATATATATAGTAATAATAGTGAAGAGTTATGTAAAATAAAACAAAACAAAATGTATACATAAACAAGTTAATTTACAACTCGATAAATTAGAACTATCACTCATGAATTACGTTATACTTCGTAGTTTCATATTATATTCAATTCATCTTGCACGTCTAAGAAAGAATTATATTACACATATTAAGTTACAACTCATTAAATGAGCACTAACATATACATAAGATACAACATAAAAATTTAACATTTATAACTTCATAAATCAGCGTTGTCATGTAAAAGCTTTTTGTTTAAGCAACATTATTACGTACAGATGAAGATAAAATTCGATAACAAAGCACTGTTTTACAAAGGGTGTTATTAGTATTTAAATTAGCACTTTTTTTAGAAAGTTGCAACTCATAATTTTAGATAAACTACAACTCACTGGAAGAGCACTGTTAAACGTACCTTAACTCGTTTGGCAACACCATTGAAAACAAGAAAAGTTACAACTCAGTCAAAATCACTGTATACATAAGTTAAAAAACTCATCTAAGCACAGTTGTGAAAAGATTATGCTATAATGCAGTGTGCCAGCACTGTTACACAAGTTAGCATACAACGTTTTAAACCAGCACTCGTAAACGTAAATAAAGTTATAGTTAATAAAAAATGACAATATCATGCATATTGCAGAATGTTATAAACAAGCTATTAATCCAAGGAAGCACATTATCATAAAAATTAAGATATGATTTATTAAGTCAGTACTAATAAGTTGCAACTCTTCAACACTTAGCGAGGTACTAATACACACAAGTTAAATTAGAATTTGCTGAACTAACACCATAATATATAAGGATCTAATTTAAATAGCATTACTATTTACAAGTTAAATTATAATCTGATGATAAACGCTATTTTCCAGAAACCATGTAATCATTCTCAAAATTGGAGCTACTATGTATAAGTGACAACTAAAAAAGATCACACATTTAGATAGGTTAAGTAATTCATTTAACTAGCACTATAATACGTAATTTAATTAGAAAAGTTTAAAATAACATTTTTAAGACGAACGAGCACTACAATACACAAGTTAACTGAAACTTAAAACGACACGATTACAGAGAAGTTACTATTCATTAAGAACAAAAGTTAGAAAAATGATTTAAAAATCAATATCGCGGACAAATTACGCAAAAGCGTAGTTTTCCAGCATTACTGTACACAAGTTGATTTAGAACTCATTAAATCATCTTTATATTTACGCTAATTAAGTTGTAATTCATGAAAATATTATTATACATGATGTTATGAACAACTTAGGTTACAACTATAATAATAAAAAAGTGTTATTATATTCAAGTTAAACTTGTTAAACAGCACTTTATATTAAAGTTACAATTCATTAAAAACCAAGATGATGTACAATTTAGAGGGCATCTTTTAATAAATGCACTGTTATAAATAAGTTGTTCTCTTTTAAACAGACTAAATAAGTGAAGTGACACCACATTTATATTCAGGATTAATTATAACTTGTTTTAAACAGCACTATATTGCTTAATTCCCCCAGTAACACAGCGGTTTGTTATTGAAATAGTATATGTGTATTTACTACATTAGGAAAAAAACAAAAATGCTGAACAATTTTCTAGGTGATTAAACTACAGTTATCACTTCCTTTTAGATTTATAGTATATCCTCTGTTTTCAAAGAAATTCATACATTTACATATATTCATTATCTATCTATTTATCCTTTTGCCTGTATACTTGTCTGTCTATCAAAAGCGGATCTGAATGTTTGTTGCTCACTTCGTAGTTATTCAAGTATAATAAACAAGAACATTTGCTGCTGTTAAGAAAGTATGTCAACTGAAAGGCCAGTAAAGTAAAACAAATTAGAATTTTTATTTAATGATAGGAATTCCAGTATCCTGGTTGTTTTGGTTTTTTTGTGTAAAAAGATATTAACCTATACGATAAAATGAAAAGTCATCGTTCACAAATATCAGCTATTTCATTATTGTTTCAGTGAAGCGTAAGCCAGCATAAAAATTCGACTTCGAAGATCAATGCTATTCTATTTGTCACAGACTGTTAGGCTTAAGTCACATTTTTAAGAAAAAAAAGGCACACCATTTCTTGGTATTTTTCCATGACTTTTAGTTTGTTTGTTAATCATCATAATTTTCGTAACAAAATAACGTGAACAAACACACAAACAGCAATTTTTCAGAAACTGTTTGTTTATCGTTAAGCACAAAGCTACACAATAGGCTATCTGTTATGTTTGCTGTTCACCATGGATATTGAAACCAAGTTTCTAGAGTTATAAATCGGCAGACATACTGCTGTGTTTCAAGGGGTTTGTTCAGAAATTAAAGTCTTTTAGATAATTTTATGTTAGCTGTCTTGCTGAACTTGTAATTCATCAGATTAGGTAGCTCAACCAGGTAAAATTATTGGTAGAAAAATAATACTATGCCTTTGGAAATCACAATTAATTGTTTGGAAAATGATTGGATATGTAACTGGATGACTTTTTCTCACAGTTTAAGGATTTCGACATAAAACTAAGATATAATTTAAAGTTCAGAATTCTTAAAGAATTGTCAGTTTAATATATTTCGAGGAACAACTTGCACTAGTGACTAGAATGCAGAAAATATCACAATTATTAACTTGTACAGCATGTTAATTCATGGTAACTGCGGTTCAGTAAGTGTAATATTAGCACATACGTTAATTTTACTTTTTATATACTGAATGAAACTTTAAAAGAAGTGCTGAATTAGTCAGATGTGAATGGACTGCTGTATTTGCTAAATGAAATAATATGCTGTCTCATGTGCTTACGTGCAACTTTATTGTACTTGTGTGATATTCCAAAGACTAACCTAGCACACAGTTACCTGACCTTGGCAATATGTGAAGATTCAAGGACGTAGTGTACAGAGAAACAGGTGCAATGATTTGAAAGAGAAAAGAAAGGACTATGGGTGAAGTCGGAGAAATTAACAATCACTTTTTTGACATGAAAAACTGTAGAATGAAATACAAGCTGTTGATCGTTTAAATGTAGGAGTACTGAATTGTAATGGTTGATGTTAGAAGAGGAATGAACATATAAGGAGTAAATGAGATCGTATTTGACAAAAGAGAGATTAAAATGAGGTTATAAATAAATTTATTGCTATCGGTAATGAGTTACTGGAAGGTAGCTAAGTACACAATCCTGGGAACAAAGATGAGAAACAGTAAGTTCTGACCATTTCATGTCAACAACAAATTTACACAAAAACGCCAAATATGTAGCTGACTAATGAGAAAACTCGATTAAACGAACCCGGAAACATCTTTCTTTAATGTGATAGATTCAGAGTAGTTCTACTTACATAGATTAAAATAGGATAAAATGGAGGAAGCAATAAATAGTCTCCACGAATGGATCCTGCCACGGAAGGTAACACGTAGAATTAAATTGGTACACGACCTCGACCGAGTTTAATAATTTCTGAATTAGAGCTTTAAGAAAAAAAAAAGAAATTCTGGAGGTAAGAAATATATACTGTTAAAGAGTGAAACGTACTATTTGAATAACATACATACGTAGAGAACATACACTCACGTATATTTTAACAACAACCCACCTGTGTTTATTTGTGTAGTACAGGTGTGTTCTGATGTAAGGACGTAAAAGGACAGAACAGACAGAAATTTGTATTTGAACAGCAAACGTATAGTCACAGAGGGGAAGGGGGGAGAACAACAGTGATACGTGGGTATAACGTTGTAGATACACTGGATATTAGAAGGAAAAGTACAGAGTAAATAAAAATGTAGCATGACGGAATATTACGGGCTGAATCATGATTGAATCCGTAAAAAGGCAGAGCTGAGAATGTTGTATTAGAGGGCTATGTGTTCTGAAAAAGTATTCCAGTATGAAGGATATACACAGTGCAGGATACATCTAGAAACGTAAGACTGTAAAAGTGTCATCTGATAGAAGAAAATATATTAATTATTCTATATTAACTCCCCACGAGCTATATTACAATTATTAAAAGTTGTAGTTTTACATCAACACATTCTTGCCTAAATACATTAAGCAAAGTGCTCTAGAATATTACTTAAAAACCACGAGTACATACAAAAAAAATTCGTCTTATATCTTCTTTTTATGAGCAACATAATTCATCGATTATTATCTGTCCCTACAAAGTTCTTAATTTAAAGGTTAGTTTATAAATACAACTTATTTTTCACACTACGTTTTCACACGCTCGTTTCAGAGGATCACATTTCAGTCTTATTAAGTTAAATTAAAAGATTATCGTTTTGCTCAATGTTTATTTATACATCTATAAACAGTCATAGTTAGTTAGTTAGTTATCACCATTAGATTCCATCTAGGAACATAGGGCCGCAATCGCTTGCGGATTTTTCAACAAGTATTTAAGTGAGTAGGTTGTTAGCCCACTGCACCGAGCCGTCCCTAATTTAGCAGTGTAAGACCAGAGGGAAGGCAGCTAGTCATCACCACCCACCGCCAACTCTTGGGCTACTCTTTTACCAACGAATAGTGGGATTGATAGTCATATTATAACGCCCCCACGGCTGGGAGAGCGAGCATGTTTGGCGCGACGATTACGACTCGTACGCCTTACGCGCTTGGCCATGCCAGGCCATAAACAGTCATAGTCAGGAATAATTCATTCATTATATTTATAATGATAGCTGACTGTAATAAATATAATAGCAATTTTATGGGAGTTAAGAATCAAGGGTACGATGCAGCTTGTTGTCCACAACTTAAGAGTACTGATTAGTAGTTTATTTTCAATAATGACTTAAGAAAGATTATTATTCAGTTGTTTCAATTGTCAACATTGCCATTAATTATATATATTAGGGGCACATCGCACGTACTCATAAAAATATAAGAAGTTTGATGTATAGCTTACATGTTCTCGAGGTCTAGTCAACATATGGAGCTAAGGTTATCTATCTTCTCCACTCGCATAACGTGGAAGCGTTAGTGAAAAATATAGTCACATTTATTATAGTTCATTAAATACGAGGAGCGGCCCCCGCTGGGACATTGGTAAGTTTTCGGATTTACAAAGCTATAAACGAGGGTTCGATTCTTCTCGATGAACACAGCAGAAAGCCCGACGTGGTTTTGCTATAAGAAATAATACATCTACAAGGACTATAGTTGGCAATTATTTTACAAAATATAATACAGGGAGTGCGATTGATTAATGATAATTACTTCAGGAAATATTTTTCTTGCCATTCTAAACCGTGGAAAATGTAGATTTCAATAGAGGACCAACATGGTTGTTATCACATTGAAAGTATAATTCTATAAATGAAGATTAGTTCAAGGTACTTACTTTTTATACTTTTGATTAAAAGTATATTTCGTTAATTATTTAAATTATGTACCTATTGATTAGGTTAAGGTAACTGCATTTTATATCTCCAAGAAAGAACATGTTTATTACTTAATTTATTTACCTATCGATTAATTCAAGGTAACTTTTTATACCTCCGGGTAAGAACATATTTCATTAATTACCTAATTTATCTATCTAGTTTATCAATGAAGGTGTAATGTGATACTCATGTCATAAAAGCAGTACCAGTCATTTTGGACTAGTGAAGAAAAATATTGTGAAATACGAGAATCTTTCTTTAATATTAGTAAACGTAGGTAATCTGAGGGTCGCGGGTTCGCATCCCCGTCGCTCCAAACATGCTCGCCCTTTCAGCCGTGGGGTTGTTATAATGTGACGGTTAATCCCACTATTCGTTGGTAAAAGAGTAGCCCAAGAGTTGGCGGTGGGTGGTGATGACTAGCTGCCCTCCCTATAGTCTTACACTGCTAAATTAGGGACGGCTAGCACAGATAGCCCTCGAGCAGCTTTGTGCAAAATTCAAAAACAAGCAAACAAACAGTAAACGTAGACTGCCTGAGGTAAATAACACAACTTTATAATTACTTGTCGAGTGATCTAATATTCATTCAGCCATCAATGTAGCATAGAGACGAAGTTCAATTCGATAAGTAAACAAGGAAACCAAAAATTAAAATTGTTTTTCAAATATGTAACTATGGTATTATTTTCAGGTATTAAGTCAAATAAACTGTTTTACATACGTGTAAACGTTTACAACAATATAGGTGAAATACACGACTTAATTAATTGTGTTAGATTGTTTTTATTATTTAAAAAACAAATATAGGCCCTTGATGACTTTATTGATCAAGGATATAGATGAACCACACGTATTCTTGTTTTGTAAATCTATGAAATATGTGCGACAAACACTCTCTAGTCATCAGGATGCTTATTCAACATATGTTACAACGATGTTAAATGCCAGAGCTGGCGAAGCATTAAAAAATTTCTGACCAAAGACAGTGATGAAATTTATTTTAGAATACTCTTATTGTATCCTTTAATTTATTCAGATGCTCTAGATCTCAATCCGTAATGATTTTACTAAAATGTTTTTAAAAAAACTTGCATTCAAGTGTTATTTGAATAACTTATATGTCTCGAAATAATGATAGTTTAGTTTGCGCGTGTGTGTGTGTTCTTATAGCAAAGCTACATCGGGCTATCTGCTGGGTCCACAGGATAGTTTAGTTAGAAAATAAAATGATCGTTTATTTAGATTCTATGAAATACATAAACAACAGGAATTAAATCTACAACTTCAGTGTTATAATTAATAACATATCACTATATGTTTTCAGCCCTTCCAAATAAGAGAAATATCAATAGTTTAAATGCTCATCACAACTTATATCTTGACGAGTGATGTAGTTAACTCTTCCCAGCATAGAGTTTAATTTAACGTTGGAAGTAAGTGTGATATTTATTAAGGTTATTGCGAAATATTTCGTGTTTTCACTCTTTAGGTTCTGATGTTTTATGTACGAATGTGTGACATTTAATTATTTGCATTCTGAAAATTTAATATTTGGATATTTGTCAAGTGTTTTTATATAGGTGGGTTTAATTTCTGTGCTTTCGAGAGGTGTTCTCTATTAATAGAAGTTTTTAGTTACATTCATTGTTGTTTACTTATTGCTAAGTACAGAGCTACACAATGGGTTTTATATGTTATGGTCACCAAAAGTATCGAAACCCAACTTTTAGCATTATAAGCCATGGTATCGCCAAGCCACTCAGGGGGAACACATTGCTTACGTTTCTGATTTTTAGTTTTATTTCACAACATGATTTGTTAGAAAATAAATCTACGATTTTAATCTTAGTTGGGTGCCGATACTCGCGATGGGGAGAACAGGGATATTCCATTGTGTAGTTTCTCGCTCAACAACAAACAAAATAAACAAGTAATTCGCAACTGCATTGCCAACTAAAAATCAAATGTTTCAGTAAATAAGTATTGTGTTTTTTCAAGTTATTCACTTTATATACTTATTATTTATTGCAGGTTTTTCAATTTACTTCCTTTTTTGGTAACTCCTTTAGAGATAATTATATTCGATTGTTTGGTTGGAATTAGACACAAAGCGAAACAAAGGGCTATCTGTGCTCTGCCCACCACGGGTATCGAAACTCCTTTTTCTAGCGTTGCAAGTCCGCAGACATACCGCTGTGCCAGTGGAGGAGCAGTTATATTCAATGCTTTTTTATATCTGTTATATAAGTTATTCAAATATTATCTGCACTATGAGAGGCGTTTTTTATTTATTGATTTAAAAATATTTTAGGTTCCAGTCCTTATCAGTTTCGAAGTTCAGTCGAAATGTTGTCAACGTTTTTTTCTTTGGAGTTGATGTATTTGTATTGCTGTCGTTTCTCATTGAAAATGTTTCGGGAACTTGTTCATCTAGTGTTTTCACGCATTTCTTAGGAACCACGTTAACATGTCATGAGTTAAGCATGTACCTTATAAATGAATGGTTAATTTGTTAGTGTTATGGAAATAAAAATTTGAATTATCATATAGTTCAAATAAATATGATATAATCTCTTGGACCCGTTTTCTAAAGATTGCTGAAAACATCGTAAATATACTCTTTTAGCGAACATTTCGATTTGTTTACTCACATTTATATGAAACTAGTACATTTTTTTATATTACTGTAAAACAAATTATTTTAAATTGGGAAATAATTAACTCTGCGTTCTTAAGTGAAAGTTAGTTTATTATATCAAAAATATTTGAACTAGTTATTTTACTAATTTCCTGCTGAGCCTGATTCTGGTTATTGATCTAGTTTCTTAAATAGATTGATTCTGGTCATTTAATTATTGTACTAATTTCTCATGAAGTTTGACTCTGATCATTATTTCATAGTATTGCACTAATTTCTCACAGAGATTGATTCTGATCACTGCAGTTTTTGTACAGTTTGATTTTCGTCATTGTATTATTATACTAATTTCATGCAAAGTTTAATCGTGATTATTATATTGCTGTACTTGCTTCCTGTGTAGCTTTGCTGTTGTTGGTGTACTAGTTTCCTATAGAGTTTGGTTCTGATCAAGGTATTATTGTAATAGTTTCTTGTAGAGCTTGAATCTAATTACTGCACAAATATCCTTGAAAGCCTGTTATCGAGTATTTTACCAATTCCCTTGATAACTTGGTCTTGGTTATTGAGTTTAATTTTAGTTAATGTGTTAGTATCCTGCAAAACTTCGCTATAATCATTGTATTGCTGTATTAGTTTCTTGTAGAACTTATTTGTGACAACTATATCGTTGTACCAGTTTCCTACAGAGCTTGATTTTGGTCATCGTATTGTTGAACTAATTTAATGTAGGACTTGGTTGTAGATACTGATTGCTCTACTAATTTTCCACAGACTTTGATCCTTTAGAATTTTGTTACGTTTAACGTGCTATACTGCTATGTCCTGCAGAGCTTAGAGATTAATTTTAGTTATTGTACCAGAGCTCTTTAGAACGGTATTTTTCAAAATGGAAGTCGAACCGTCAGGCCACCAAAACAAAAATGCTGAATTAATTTTAGTTCTGAATAAACAACATGCCGATAAAATTTATGCTGAATTAATCAAATTGTAGTAGTGCTTCATATTTTAAAACAAAAATAAAATAATCTTACATAAAAATAAGTGTGTAGCTAATTGCTTAACTTAAGAATAATAAATTGTTAATGGTTTAATTATAATACATATAAATTGGTAAGTAAAGGCCACATTAAACTAAAAACATACAATTTAATAGAAAAAGTACTTCACAGGTGTCATTAAAATTCATAAGTAATTATTTTTCGAGACTGATAAAACACATTTTAATGCATTTTTTAGGTTTAAAGGGCCACAATATATTTTTTTAAATTTACGTCAAGGGGGCTTCAGACTGAAAGAGTTTAGAAATCACTACTTTAGAGTTTGGTTCTCGTTAACGGGCTAATGCTCTGTAGCGTTTGCTTATGAATTTATTTAAGAATATATGATTTGAATTATTGTCTGAAATATTGTGTGACTGCACATTTATTTTCTTTACGGAGAGTCTGACTAGAATTATATTTGAAACACTGTCTAACTCTAATCATTATTTTAATTTGTATGTTTTAGATCTTATTTTAATTTGTATGTTTTAGATCTTGATAGAACGATGTATTATGGTTGATGCCTTCCCTTCAAGGATGGATTGGCTCGCAAGAGATACTTCGGGTACGACTTATTTTTTTCACTTTCTTAAAGTGTTCAGATAGAAAATATAAATCGCAGCTATAATTGGAAATACATATTCTCAAATGTATAGTATGCAATATTTTTGAAATATTGAGGAGTTGCATATTTGTTAATCAGATTGATTAGCACTTACCATGAATTACAAATTTAATATTTCGATTCTGAGGTAGTTTTTTGTTAATTACTTCGGAAAAAATAGCAAAAGCCAGCAAGTATTCGATCTTTATGGTATGCAGAGTTTTTCTTTTAAGCTCTGTGGATATAACTGTGCACTTAATTTTAATCTATTCCATGTTACTCTGTCTAATTAAGGATATAATGTTTCGGCTTGGCAGTAGTGCATTTTATACATCAGCCCTTTATTAACGTAGGTAATTTTCAAATAATGTATCTTAATTTGATGCTTGATTCCACATATTTTAGTGTCTAGAGTTTCAATTGACAAGACTGCTCAGTGCATTTTAAAATATGTTTTTAAAGTTTGTTTGATTTTAATTATTTTAAGAAAATATTTTTGGAATAGATATTAAAAGTTATAAAATTTTTGATGTTGTTAATATTATAAATTTTTGTCACTTTAGATGTTTTTCAAAAATATTCTTCTTACATAAAGATCGTAAATAACTGTTAATAAGCTTATTTATCTAGCCCCAACAGGTAATATTAGCTTTTACACAAAGGCTAACAAATAGCGGGTTTAAAACAACAAGTTTAATTTATCTAATTCTTTGCCTCAGTTCTCGCTAAATACCTATGAATTGATGTGCTTTTAAATGACACCCACATGGTTTTTGTTTTTTATAGATCTTTCTAAAATACTGTAAATGCTCTAAATATGAACACCTCTCTTCGCAAATGTTTGTATATGTGCGTTGCAACGTATGTAACTACTAAACGTTAATAATTACATATAATGTGTTATAAGACGTACTATGATACATATATCTGTTCATATGCTTTGAAAATGTAGAGAACGCATCATTATAGCAAATTTACTTACGTGTTTATAAGCAAACTACAAGTGTGTAAAGCTACTGCATTTACCCGCTACATAATAATAAAGTAAAATCATAGCGAATTCATCAGCTGCGTCTGTCTCCTTCTGAACCCTTCTATCAATCGAAAATAATAAAACATTATATCTTTCTTTATTGTGATTTATTAGCCTCGTGGTTTTTACTGTTAAAGACAGACACTTTCCACTTAACACTGTAACAATTTTCATTCTCTAGAGACAATAAAACATTAAACGAAAAAAAGAAGAGCAGTCTCTGAAATAATCGTTTAACTGAATTATTGACTATATATTTCTCTCACGTTTCTTTGTTTTTGATTTATATTAAACAATTATCTGGTTTTCTAGAGATAGATAGTGAGATTGTGTACCCCAAATTGCACCATTTAAACCGTGGTCGACGAAGCCTGAACACACCTTATTCAGACACTGTAATGACACTTCAGACTAATGGAACTCTCCTTTACATTCAGCTCTATCCATCTACCAGTATCCTTAATCCTGATATTATAGCGTCTATTAAACACGATAATGGAACAACAGAATCATTTCACCCTCTAGCATTTTCGTATGAAGAGCCATGTTTGTTTAAAGGCTACATTATCAATGATAAAGGAGGACAAGTAGCACTATCAACCTGTGAAAGTCAAGGTGAAATGGTAAGTTACTACGATTATATAAAAAAGAGAACACAAACTATATTCTTAGATGAATTTGGATTTGTCATAGGTTAAAAGTTTTAAAACTTTCTGTGTTGTTAGTTTATTTACAATTTCAAACAAGATTACTGGAGGACTAATTGTGCTAACTGGTCCTAATCTTGAAGTGATAGACCAAAGATAAGGCAAGCTAGTCAATATCATTCACTGCTGTCTCCTAGGATACTCTTTACGAAAGAACAATGGAACTGGGTATCACTTTTTAACGCCCTTGTGGCTGACAGAGTGAACATGTTCATGGATTAACTTCAAGCCAGCGACCCTCAGATTGGAAGTCAAATACCCTAATCACCAGACCATGCCATGCCTGACATTTATGTAGGAAACATATTATTCAGTTATAGTAGAATATTAACAAACAGCGATATGTAAACAATATATTTGTTTGTCTGCTTAGAAATTATTGTTGTGATTTATTTCTAAAAGCTGTAAACACACCTTAGTATAATAATCTGTAACCCTAAGGCTCAAGGGAATATTTTATATCGCTGCCAACTGTTAGGAAGGTAAGAAGCCAAACCTTTATGTATTTATTTTTAAAACTCTTTAAAAAGCCAGCTAAGCTCATTTTTGTAGCTCCTGTGCCGCTCTGAAGGATAAAAATCAATTACATCAACACTAATGCTATTTAAACAGAACGCGAGTTTTTTAGAGTAACTTGATCATTTTCGAATATCCAAGTTACTTCTGAACAAATGGATGCTTCATAAATCGATAGTTATTTTTTCTTTATCAAGTTGACACAAATGTCACTTAATGGTTAGCGTTTCGTGGTTTAAGCTATAGGTACGTTATAATAGTGACAGCCAATCCTTTGATTTGATTAGAATTAGCTGCTGGTCGGTTGGCTTTTTTCTGTTACGCAGTTCAAAATTAGGGACTACTTTGTCTGTAATTTATGGGTCATTTACCTGTCTCTTTAAACCAATGTGTGCATAATGTGTTTAGATGAATAAATAAACTTTATCTAGTTTACATTATTAGAAGATAAGAAACATTCTCTTGAATTAATGCTAATTACGTTATTAGTAATTTTAAATGAAAAATCGCATGTGAAGTTCTTTTAAGTTACAATTCCATTATATCGTGTTGATTTGATTAAAAGTAGTAAAAAGTATTTTCTGGATGAGTACGTGGATCAAATATTTAATCACGTGTAAACCAAGCTTTAGGAAATTCAAAAATAATTGGCATGTAATGAAGTGACTAATAGTATTACTTATTTTCTTTTTTATGACGAGAATTATAACCTAACTGTTGTGAATTATTAAATACTGATTATCAAGCTACTTTTCTGAGGAATTTTGACATGATAATCTGCTACAACAGTGGTTTTAAATTTTTACTTTAGACCAACATAGCTTTAGTAATGAAGTTAAGTATGTAGGTTAGGATGAAAAATATTTTACTTACGTATGTGGAATATTTTTTCATATATATATATACATATATATATATTTATTTATTTCATCATTAAGTGACTTGTTGTTTTTTAATTAAGCACAAAGCTATACAAAGGACCATCTGTTGTCTGCCCACTATGCATATCAAAGCCCGGTTTTTAGCGTTGTAAGTCTGTAGACATACCACTGTCGAAAGCTGTTAAGTGAGCTTGAAAAATCACGTATATCAACATATTTCAGTACAAGTAAAGAAAATCTGAGTGATATTTAAAACACGAAGTTTAGCAAGCATTAAAAATAAATAAGTAGCGAAATATACATTTGTATAAAAACTGTCAAGTTTAGATAACAATTGCATTTAGCAACAAGATTTAAATTATGATTTAAAGGCCCTTGGCGGGGATCGGAAAGGTAGTGCGTCATGCTTATTTATCTATGTTAATGGCTGAAAAGAACATAAGTATTAAACAAAAATAGATAATCTTCTGAGTACTGGTGTAATCTTCTGTGGTAATAAAGTCCCACATACGGGAATGATTTACCCTAAGCCACACATCGTCATAAAATCAGTCTGTTAACTTAAATCGTGATTATTCTTTACAACGTATTTGCCTACCTATAATTTCTCATCATTTTTTAAATAAACAAATGAAATTTACTGAAAGACATACTTTTAACTACAAATATTTAAAGTGCTTACCTTAGAAAGAAAATTGCTCAAAAATAACAACAACAATGTCAGATTTTTATAGGACCTTATTTTTTTAAAGCAGGTGTCTGTGACTTGTTGGTGATAAATTTCAATAATAAGCAGACCGTTTAATATATTCAAAAATAAGACGAACGTATGTATAAGAATTTGTGAAACTATTGGTTATCAGACTTGTATCTACAGTTTTAACTAATTGTCTCTTTTTTTGTCAAAGTCCATACAGGCGGGTTCATTTACTTTAGAACACTCTTTGACAAGATGAATTTAGAAATATCTAGTCCTCTAGTAACTAATATCACTCGTAAAGAAAATACTTAGAAGCTTCGAGTAAGATGTCATGAGCAATATTACAAAAGCTTTGTTTGTTTGTTTTTCAATTTCGCACAAAGCTACTCGAGGGCTATCTGTGCTAGCCGTCCCTAATTTAGAAGTGTAAGACTAGAGGGAAGGCAGCTAGTCATCACCACCCACAGCCAACTCTTAGGCTACTCTTTTACCAACGAATAGTGGGATTGACCGTAACATTATAACGCCCCCACGGCTGGGAGGGCGCGCATGTTTGGCGCGACTCGCGAACCCGCGACTCAGATTACGAAGCGCACGCCTTAACGCGCTAGGCCATGCCAGGCCCATTACAAAACCCTAGTATAACAATTACTATGAATACACAATGTATGACTTGTACAGAATTACGTAACGAAACTTGTCATAAAATCTAAGTAAGCATTAAGTATTAAATCATTTACTAAACTGAATAATAAATTTTAAACTGAACAGTCTTGTGTATCACAAAAAAAAAGAAAAAAAAAAGCTGAAGTGACGCTTAGATTATTCCCACCAGTAACCAACCGCCAGTGTGATGACGTGAACAATATTTATATATGATTTACTCTTGATGGCAGAACGTCGTAACTGATGATATATACAGAGGTGGACATCTTATTGAAGCTGTTTGTCTAGTTTCCCTTATTAGTGGAAACCTGCACCAAAAGACTATCATAAAATCTTTGATAAATTAAAAGCTCAAAAAATCGCAAATAATGCAAGAAACAGCAAAAGAATAACACATTTATGTACAGATTTTTTTTTGTTAACATGCCATGATCTACTTGAAAACCACTTTATTATACTCTCTTTTCGTGGTATGACGGATTTTAACTAAAGTGTAGTTTTTAAAATCAGGATTGTAAATATATATATATATATATTTTAAATTTCGCACAAAGCTACTCGAGGGCTATCTGTGCTAGCCGTCCCTAATTTAGCAGTGTAAGACTAGAGGGAAGGCAGCTAGTCATCACCACCCACCGCCAATTCTTGGGCTACTCTATTACCGTCGAATATTGTGATTGACTACCACATTATACCGCCTCCCTTTCCCGGGTGAAAGGGCAAGCATGTTTGATGTGATGGAAATCCAAACCCGCGACCCTCAGATTACGAGTCAAGTGCCTTAACCATTTGGCCATGCCGGACCTAATGTAAATATATCAAATAAAACTTAAATCTTTCATAACACTTACATTATCAGGTTTGTTAGCTTGCAAAGTTAGTAATTGGAATAGCTAACTGAAAATACCTTAAATAACCTAATGATCTTCTTATGACACAATTTTAAATTTTATTTCTATATGTTGTAAATATTTAAGATTTCGAAAGAATTTTGAACGTCGAAAAATGATTAATGACCAAAACTTTAGAAATACAAAAAATTCACAAGAAAACAATTTCTCAATTATTTTCATATAATTTCATTAACAGTCATTCAAACTTAACTTGATTAGATAAATAGAGGTTTTATTATCTCGAAAGAATGCGTAACAGTTTTTTTTTAGTATATTTGAGTACAGGCATATTGTCTTAATTTAAATACTTAGTAGTTTGATCACTAATATTTTTTTACGTTTTATAATAATAAATATTAAACATATCTTTTGATGTATAATAATTCAAGGTGGTAGAGTAATAATCGCTATATCTAAAATATATTTTATTCATTCCTTTAATGTCCTCATTATAAGTTTCATCTGATTCCTTTTGTCTGTAAAAAACATTCGCAGTTATAGTACATGAAATACGTATTGGTGAAAACAGATTGTTTATGTTTTAACTACATATGCATTTTAAAGACACCCTATTCTTATTTGAACTTTCATTTTTATTGTAGTATGGAACAATATATACTCCTGATGGCGTTTTTTCCCTTGGACCAGTATCTGAATATGTACCAGGCTCACACGACTCAGATAGCAATAACATCATATCTCCACATGTTCTCATTAGGCACATCGATGACATTAGTTTTTGTGGACTTTGCTCCAATGGTATGATATTTTTATACACTTAGTTTATAAAGGGCCATGGCTAAAATCAGTGAAAGACTGTATTTACATTCTGGACAAATTTCTTTTTTCCATGATACTTAGTTTGAGAGATATTATGAAATCATAAAACGTGGTTAGTATTTTATCATGCTTATTAAAATATTTTAAGCTAAAATTATTTTATTTATCTTAGGTATTAGCTATGGAAACTGATAATATCATTTTTTGTTTACAGATTTCTAGCAAATATCAAATCAATTTCTTTTAACAACAGACAAATTTCCTTTATTTCACTTTTAGATATAACTTGGTGAACTTCAACTCTTGTTATTAAAAACATTTATTACATCAAATGTCACTTATTTATAAGAAAAACAACATTAATGTCATTGAAATTTTCATAATATTTATTTATAAATGATTATTGTTCCCCCCAAAATAGTTTTAACTATTTAAAATGTACTAAACTCCATAGCCTTGCTGAGCAGAAGAACTGTAGTTATTCTTACGTCCTCAAAGCGCTACTTTGAAAAGAACGAGGCCTAACGAGATGATTTTACACCTTTGTTAACACAAAAAGCGACCATTTGGCCAAGATAATTTTCTTTTTGTAAAAAGAAGAATTATTATGAGAAAAAATAATTTTTAACAAGTGTGAAAAATGAGATTGAAGAAATATTAAATATTGATAGAAAAATTTAAAACGTTAGTTGCTTATTCACATTGACTGTCATTTTCTATGCTAATTAATGTGTTCAATGTAGTTTGATGGATAACTTCCGACGGGATACAACTTAATATACTTTGCATCTTTCAACTGTGTATTATAAAAACGACATTAAAACTCATTACTTGATTAAATCCGAAGACTTACCGCTGTCACAGTGAGGAACATGTGATGAAGAATCTAGAGTTATTTAGTTTAGACGTTTTCACTATGCTTGGTACAATTCTAAGAATATATGTATATAGAAAAAACTTAGTAAAGCCTAAGCCAGAATCAAAACTTTAATTTTAAAGTAATATTTTAATTATGTCTATTATAATATGGACTTTCTCATATAAAAAGTAATGTATTAAAATTATCTAACTAGTGGAACTTTTATTCATAAAAAGTATAATTATTATATTTCTTCCTTTATTAATCCTAAAATCGTGAATCAAATTTACAGAAACTGTCATGTTTTGAACAAGAGAAAAATATTTTAAACATGTTTCATGTAAAGCGCTGCATACGTCTGGGATTCGATCTTTTGCTTCGAAAAATGCAGTGCAACTCTTAAAATATTTAGATGTCCATAGCTGATGCCAAGGGTAATTTCATTTTGACCTCGATGTGCACTGTAAGAATTGTTGAATTTCAACACCTTTGTTAAATGTACGACAATATGAGCACTTATTGGAAAGAACAATAAATATTTGCCAACTATTTTTTGCGACATTTGAGGTTGAGATCAAATCAATCACTAAACGATAACGAACCTGGTTACAATTACAAGAATTAGGTGTCTTATAACTGCCTTACCTCCTGTCTCGCAGTTTTTGTCTTTTCTTTCGGTTAGACGTTTTTAGAGGACCTTTCTTTTGATTTCTTTAACTTCAACATCAACCCCATTGGGACTGTATCTACAAAACTTGAATTTTCATACACGTTCAAAGTTTCCTAAGCACAACTAGGGCATCCTCTCGTTGTAGACGGCTTTGTATTGTGTGTGGCCAAATAAATTTGTAATGTTCTAAAATTGCATTTTATATATTCTCAATAACTAGCTGGGTTACCTGTTCTATGTACGCGAAGCATTTAAATAAATGATATATACAATAAGGTATTCCATCAGATCATTGATTGTTTATCTTCCATTTATAACTTGTCACCAGCCCTACAACGACAAACTAATTATTTTACTTCAGTTTTCCTACAAGTGGAGAATCTATCATCGCTTTCCGATATATTGCCTGGAACGTGCTCGGACATGCTTGTCTTTTGCTACGTTAATACTTTTCAATATTTGCAACTACGACAAGCGTAAACATAATTTTTTGATCATCTTGCAGCGTATCTTGTCTTGTTTAACCCTAAAAACAGGACTTGAACTTGTGGGGAGAACACCAACTAATAAGGTCACCTAATTAACTATGTTAACCCTGATCATTAGATTTATAGTTTACACTGTGACATCAACTCTTGATAACTATGCACAAGTTTCTATTCCTCTTTCAAAGTGGCACTTTACCAAATCAAAAGTTGTAGGGCACGTACTTTGCAAAAGACAATGAATTTCACCAAAATATTGAAACAAATAGGGAAATAACTTACTTTCAAGTAAAGATTGCCTAGAAGAGATGAAAAGACGAGTACAAAATTTGTGTTATTTAAAAGCTCTAATAACAGTGATATCGCGGAAAGGTAATATTAGTTTGTTTTGAATTTCGCGCAAAGCTACTCGAGGACTATCTGCGCTAGCCGTCCCTGATTTAGCAGTGTAAGACTAGAGGGAAGGCAGCTAGTCATCACCACTCACCACCAACTCTTGAGCTACTCTTTTACCAACGAATAGTGGGATTGACCATTACATTATAACGCCCCCACGGCTGAAAGGGCGAGCATATTAGGTGCGACTGGGATTCGAACCCGCGACCCTCGGAGTTAACACACTTGGCCATGCCGGACCTGGTAGTATTAGTATTTTATATCACTTGTCAGATATTGGGATTATCAAAAGAGCCATTAATATTTATTCTATCGACTCCTCATTTTGGGGTTAGGACATATTCTAATATACAGTATTTAAGACTTCTTGATGTTTCTGATATTTGTAACGGTTTAGATAAAATATAACTTCAAAAATAAACATAATGATCTCACTATTGAATATTAACTTCTCTTCAAAGTAGGCTACCTCAAAACTATGTAGGTAGCTTACATAGCAATGAGCGTAGTTAATTAGATACAATGTTCAAGTTATACTACTTACAGTTATTAAAATGCATTGTTATATCAGTTGGCTCTCCTCATTATAAATAATAATTTCGACCATGAACCAAATAATACCTAATGAGGTTCGACCACCAAAGAGGTTTATGTTAGTCCTATATCCATATAGTTATCTAACAATGCAAAATAATCAATATAATACAATTCAAATAAATAATATGTTGAATAATAATTATAATAAAAATTAGAAATATAAAATTAAGTTACAAGTGATAAAAATACATTATATATATATTTTAGTGAAAATTAATACATTTCTTATTCTTATTTTATTTCAATTATTTTTTCTTCTTTACTTTCGAGAGCAGTCACCTTCCCACAACTGTCTGCGGATAGTTAAGGGTGATATAGATATGGGACGTTGTGGGCGTCAGCAACCACATCTTACTCTCCTAATTTTTATTTCTGTACCTATTGCTACTCTTTTATTTCTTATGTGAGACTGACGAATGGAGGCTGATAGACGCTGTATCCCCACCGCAATGTGGTTCCTACTTCCAAAGTCGCTTTCAAAATCTAGGATACATTTTATAATCCCACAATATAGCTTGTACCCTGGAATCTTTTTAATTAGGTCAGCGTTTTTTCTTTAATTTATTTTCGTTCCGGCTTGTTTTATGAGTTGTAACAAACTGTTATATATATATGTAATCTAACGAATAATGTATACCATACTGTGGTAAATATTTCACTTGTTTAGGCCAATGTCCAAGTAAGAAATTCTACATCGTTGTAAAAGTTGTACTTGGCTCGGCTAGTTTAGTAGCCTTAGGTTAATTTTAATTGATAAAGTAAATTCACAATGTGAAAAAAAAACAACTTTATAGCAATAAAGAAAACCGATTAGTTATAACAAATATTATAACCAATACTGTTAATTAAAGTAATCTTAAAATAAGAACATTGTACAACAAATTTATTAATGTTCCTATAAAAATAAATACTACTCCCTATTTATAAAGTCTGTTAAGAAGAAAAGAGCTGTTTTTGGTTTTTGTTGTTGAATTTCGAGCAAAGTTATTCGTTGGTAGGTTTTCTACGCTATGTGTTTCTCCTTTTATAATAACAGACTAAAAGTAAAGCAGTTAGTTAAGACCACCCACAGCCAATTCTTGGACAAGTCTAGTCAATGAGTGAGATTTTACTGTCACTCTTATATTATCCTTAGTTACAAAATGCCGAGCTCGATTTTTGATTTTGATGATAACAGGGAACGAACAATAAAACCTCAGATTCCAAACAAGCACGTTTACCATGTACAGTGGTAAGTACTTAAAGAGTCATTCCCCTTATCACAACAGCATAGAGGACAAATGTGTGAATGTAAACAAAATATAAAATTCTACATTGTCCTGAACATCAGAAATTCAGCTTTTAAATCCACTCTTCTTCTTGTTACCAAACAAAATAAACATTGTCGTGAAAATGTATGCTGGAATTTTTGACATTTCGCAAAGAAACATGAACTGGATGCATAGAAATCCAATTAATCGAATGAACCTAAACATTTTAGTTTTTAAGCTTATCATACCAAACCAAAATATAATATAATGAAATTTCAGTTAGCTGAACGGAACCGGAACCACAGCTTTTTTTCAGTATCCCAACCGAATATTCGGTCATACGGAAGTTCGATGCATCACTGGTTATCAGGCTGAATGTTTGTTTTGTGTTTTTTCATTGTTGTAAGTATTCTATTTGATAATTTTAAAAGGATTTCAAGTTAACAGTTGAGAGGAGCTGCTGCTAATAACATAATTAAAATTTGACAGCTTTTGCAGAATGATGATAACTGCAAGCATTGTATAGTTAAAGTATAATTTCCTAGTTTTCTTTGCTTCTGGTGTTCACACAAAGCTACACAAAGGCTATCAGCACAAATAATCTCTAATTTTGAATTTATAAGGCAGCTAGTCAGCAGCCCACCATCAATTCTCGATCTACACTAACTAAAATGTGGAATTTGAATCACAACACATCCATGATCCTAAAGTGAGAAGAGCAATTAACTCTGATAACTGGGCAATGCACTCATTCGAAGTACAAGTATTAATACTATTTTAACTTTATTAGATTACTTACGAATGCATAAAGGATTCGGCAAAGAAAAAAAGAGGTTAAAATACGATAAAGAATATCAAAAGCTATTCTGTAAATATATATTAAATGCGTATCGATTTCAAAACTCCTTCATTTAACTATTATAACAGCTTTATGAGGTTAAAGTTCACCAAAACTCATGAGATAGAAAAGTACACAAAGTCTTGCAAAACAAAACTAGTTTTAATAGAGTTTATTAAAAAAAACTGTAGTTATTCATCGGTAAATAATTCCTTTTTCTGTAATGGAACATCCGGTTCTTTAGGGTGTCGAAAAATTACACATCAGTATTGTATGGATTGAATGGATAGAGTTTTAATAGAGTTTATTAAAAAAAACTGTAGTTATTCATCGGTAAATAATTCCTTTTCCTGTAATGGAACATCCGGTTCTTTAGGGTGTCAAGAAATTGCACATCAGTATTGTATGGATTGAATGGATAGAGTTTTAATAGAGTTTATTAAAAAAAACTGTAGTTATTCATCGGTAAATAATTCCTTTTCCTGTAATGGAACATCCGGTTATTTAGGGTGTCGAGAAATTACACATCAGTATTGTATGGATTGAATGGATATGCTCACATGATTACACAAGTTGTTTAAATTCTGCAATGATTGGTTTCAATAAGCATTAAAATTATTTATTATAGAAGCTGACTTGAAATTTCTGAATGAAGAAGAAATGATTGATATGGAAAATCGGGTACCGAGAGAAGCAGTAGAACGGAAAATAGTGGAACTTGGAGTCTTTGTAGACAAGGAACTTTATAATACATATTTAAAAAAATATCCTACAAGAGCGAAAAACAAACTAATGCAAGCTGTACTTGCGATCATAAATGAGGTATATGCGTAGTATAATGATTTTAAATGTTTATTTTTGGTTTAACTATTAATATTTAGTTCAATTCAAATTTATCTTTTGAAAAGTCCACTTGGAAACACTAAACGTAAAAATATGAGCGTATGAAGAACATGTAATTCTGAAAGAGGAAGATATCCTTTTTAATTATGTTAAATTTGATGAAACTTTACTTATAACTTACTTTAATCTCTTCTTCCTCCAATTTCTACAAATTACGTATTACGGCAGTTACAGATTATATTGTTTTTTAAATAGTGTTCGATTGTTTGAAGTGGACTAAGACAAATTCTTGAGTTACAATTTTAACTGGAGAGGAAAGATCCAAATAAACTACATAAACAATTACTTGTAATCCATAAAATGATATTGTTATTGTATTATACATGCTTGTTTGTTTGTTGAAATCAATTTTCTATCTGTGCTCTGCCTACCACAGGTATTGAGACTCCGTATCTAGCGTGGTAATTCCACAGAAATGCTGCTGTGCCACTGGGGATCTTACATATATTTACATACACGAATAGCGTTAGTATGTACGACTGACTATCGTAATTCTAAATTGATATTCTCTACACTTATTGGTTGGTAGTTTTTAACACCATGACTTGTAATTTCTGTATGGCTTAACCAGTATTTCTGGTAAAAATTGAAAGCTATTGGTCTTGCATAAAATGACTGGTATTGAGGTAACAAGCCGTTTAGTAATTTATATAAACGTTGACTTGTAATTTCTGTACAAGTGGATACTTCTTTGAAAGATTGAACTTCAAGGAAATTGTGTAAATACTTAAGATATTTTGAAATACTCAAACGATTTTGTTTGTTTGTTTGTTTGTTTTTTGAATTTCGCACAAAGCTACTCGAGGACTATCTGTGCTAGTCATCCCTAATTTAGCTGTGTAAGACTAGAGGGAAGGCAGCTAGTCATCACCACCCACCGCCAACTCTTGGGCTACTTTTTTACCAAAGAATAGTAGGATTAACCGTAACATATAACGCCCCCACAGCTGAAAGGACGAGCATGTTTGGCGCGACGGGGATGCGAACCCGCGACCCTCAGATTACGAGTCACACGCCTTAACACCGTAAAAGAGACTTCACATATTTCGACGTCGATTCATACCGTCCCTAGAAGAGTGAAACAACTATTGTGCAAGTGATATTTTAATATCTGTCTGACTTTAAATGTACAAAGAATAATAATTTTAATATTTTTCTCTACAGTTTAATTTATCGTCAATACGTGTTGACAATATTTTTCACTTGAAGCTAAGCTAACTTGTATTTCATATAAAAGGGTATCGGTATTTTCTTTAGAAATTGAAATTAAATGGTACTTATTTGTTTCTTTGTTTGTTTTTGAAATATGCAAAAAGCTACACGAAGGCTACCTGCGCTAGTCGTCCCTAATTTAGTAAAGACAAGAGGGAAGGCAGCTAGCCAAACCACCCACGGACAACTCTTGGGCTACTCTTTTATGAACGAATAGTGGGATTGGCCATCACATTATAACGCTTCCACGTTTGTGCGACGAGGATTCGAATTCGCGATCCTCAGATTACGAATCGAACGCCTTAATCCACCTGGTCATGCCGGACCTAAGTGGTACTTTGTAAGGAAGTGGACTCTCAATATTTCGTACAACGTGCTTGCTATTCCTGTAAAATCATTCAGAATTTTCAACCCCCAGTGGCACAAAGGTACGTTTGCGGACTTACAACGCTAGAGATTGGGTTTCGATATCCGTGGTGGGCAGAGCTCAGATAGCTTATTGTGTAGCTCTGTGCTTAATTACACACAATCAGTACTTTCAACCAAAGTTGATTAGCTATTTCTGCATAGAATAACTAATAAGTTTTACAGAAATAAAGAAGTAATTTTAGCTCAAGTTACGTAATAGTTTCTGCATGTATTGATTGGAAATTTCAGTAAAGATTAGCTTGTAAGTTGACTGCTAAAATTTTCTTTGCTTACAACATCCATTTCATGGATACTGTTTTATTCACTTTGATTTTAAATTGTTAATGATGGCAAACTTTATGTTAATTCCTGAGTAAACGGACTACGAAGCAGTGCAAGCTAAATAACATTTCTTTAAAAAATAACTTTTCAGTTTCTACACAAATTAAGTCGAAATACTATGCAAAATAGCCAATGATTTTTAATACTATTTAACTGATAATTTCTATGGAAAAATCTTACAAATTGAATGTAAATAAAAGTCAATTTTAGCAGTCAGTCGTTTTAAATTTATCTTTTATTTGTATGCAATTATATTAACAAACAACTTTCGTATGCATACGTTGTACTTGCTATATTTAACCGACATTGGTTTCATTTTTATTGCAACCTAGGTCGAACTGGTGTATAACTACGATTCTTTGAAAGAAAAGCTCAAAATTGTCATCGCAAAGCTGGAGATTCTTTCTGGGGTAAACATCTGTTTTGAAACTCTAATATTAAATAAATATACAATATCGTATAATGATCAAAAATGAAATTATTCAATCATCTAACTATTGGGTTATTAAAAGATTTTACTTTCCAATCGTCATATAATTTACACACTTTATTTTCGATAAAAATAGTATATATATATATATAACATAATAAAATGATGTATATATATATATATATATAATATAATAAAATGTTTGTAAATCACGTTATCTTGGCTATTTAAAGTGTCAAAATATGTAGTAAATATGAAGTGGTAGTTCCTTATTATTATTTCTTCTTCTTTTGAAGGCAGTTACCTTCCCACAATTGTCTGCAAAATGTGATGAGTGATATATATGTGGAATGTTGTGGGCTTGAGCACCCAAATGTCGCTCTCCTAATTTATATTTATACTCCTTTGATAAGTGTAGCAGCTTTGATTTTGTTTATAACAGATTATCATTGGTCAGAGGTTTGGATTTGCTGTTTCTAACGTAGTGCTTTCTTTTGATTTTGTTTTATTTTACTTGACTGTTCAGTATTAGCATATTCTTTATATTCTCTTTATACATATAAATGTACATATTCAATGAATGTGATTTGTTGCTGGCTATGTTGCACTTTTCACTCTTTATGCAGTAAGCGTCATTGTCTTAACTATTAGAAATATTATGTAAACTATGATTTAGTCTAGCGAGCTGATTATAGTAATTACATTACTGCTAATGTTATAAAATGTAATAGCAAATGATATTTCACATTTCCTGTTCTAAGCATTTTTCATCCTATAACTTACAGTTACGACAGAAAGTGTTCATACCCCTGCATCCCGAGTAGTTTTTTGCTCATAACTTAAAAAGTATTACGATTAGGCTAATAGACGTACAGTATATTATAAATATTATACTAACACACATCTATATAAAATTGTATGTAAATTAAACGACAAATAAACTGTTTATAAACAAATAACTAAAAATAGGAGGAGCAGAAAGTGTTTGTACATTTCAGAACGTGTGAAAAAACTGATATTCTCGTAGAAATTTTATTTAGTTTGGTGAATGTACTACATTATACCTTTCCAGAACTAGACACTGGGTTCATAATTATTGTAATTGAGTCAGCAAAAAATTTACTTCCGGAAATTTAGCGCCGTCTCCGTTATTATCTACTTGGTCATCATGGCCAACAGGAAACAACTGTCCAGTGATTTAAAAACCGAATTATTGTAAAATACAAGTCCCGTGTGTCTCTTTCCGGTATTGTTACACAACTTAATGTGCCGAAACCTACTGTTCAAAGCATAATTGCCAAATTTAAGCCTACAGGATCAACTGCTAACCTCCCTCGTTCCGGACGCCCCATCAAAATTCCCTAGAGAACCAAGAGGATGGTTCTCAGAAAAGTTAGTAAGAACCCTCGTTTAACACGTAATGACATACAGAAACCGGTAAGGGAAACTGGGGTTGAAGTAAGCACCTCCACAGTTATGAACATGTTACGCTCTTCTGGGTTCAAAGCATGCCGTCCTCGTAGAACTCCATATTTAAAGCCTGTTCATTTAGAAGCACGATTGAGATATGAAAGAAAGCATGTAGATAAACCCTTTACCTATTGGAAGAGTATTATTTGGTCAGAGGAGACTAAAATCGAGCTTTTCGGCCATAATGATGTTCGCAATATTTTCCATAAGAAGGGGGAACGAAATCTTCTACAGAACACCGTCCCTACAGTTAAACACGGAGGTGGCTCGATCATGCTATGGGGTTCCTTCAGCTCTTCTGGTGTAGGCAGCCTTCACCGTATCAACGGCATCATGCAAAAAGAAGAGTACGTTGATATATTAGGCACTTATATCAAGAATGATGCTCGGAACTTGGGCTTTGGCGTCGTTGACAATGACCATAAGCACACATCGAAATATGTGCAATCCTGATTGCAGAGGAACCATATAAGCGTTCTGGAGTGGCCATCGCAGTCACCCGATCTCAACTCAATTGAAAACGTTTGGCATGAGTTGAAAACCAGGGTTCATCAGTGTCATCCGAAAACATTGCAAGAGTTGGAAGCCTTCTGTAAAGAAGAATGGAAGAAAATACCAGTTGAGGGCTATGAGGAGAGATTGTGCCAAGTAATTCACCTGAAAGGCTACACAACTGACCATTAAAGTAGACGCACGAACACTTTTTGCCTTTCCTATGTTTGGTTATTTGTTTATAAACAGTTTATTTGTCGTTCAATTTACATAAAATTTATATAGATGTGTATTACTATAATATTTATAACATACCATACTTTCATTATCCTAATCGTGATACTTTTTAAGTTATGAGGAAAAAACTACTCAAGGCGCAGGAGTACGAACACTTTCTGTCGTAACTGTATATAGATTTATTCTGTAAAATAAAAAATGTAATTTATTTATTAAGTTGTACTAAATGTAATATGGAATTTGTGGGTCAAACTTCAAATCCATTATATACGCATAAAATATACATAGATCTCAAGTTAACAACAATTTAATGACTTCCATAGAGCTAAGGCTTCTTAGAATTCACCCTTTTACCTATGTTAAGATAATTATATTAGAAATTGTTAATGAAAATACCAATAGACTTCAACGAGAGAACTTCTATATTTTGAAACTAAGAACGTTATGCCATTACCGATTAAACCAAGATTTTAATGACTCTACTACTTTGAACTTGAATAGTGATTGCTATATTGGTAATGTTTCTTTGTAGATAATTTTTTTTTATAAAAGTAAAAATTAAGAGGTAAAAAAATAAATTAGACGGTTTGATTTTTCAGAATTTTGTAGTAATTTAGGTATTTTACTAATATTAGCACATCTAAATTATTTAAAGAAAAAGATTTATTAACTTAATCTTTCTAAAATAAGAGCATTAATGAATATAATAAAAATAATTTTCGAAACGATCATGCAAAGCACTTATTTGTAGATATTATAAAATATATATTAAAAGTCAATAATTTATCAAGTTTTGAAAACGAGAAACTGCAAATTTAAACCTTAATATTTTGCTAATTAATTTTAAACATAAAGTATTTAGTGGCTTGCAGATTTCTAAAATTATTCATCTATCTGTAAACAAATAATATTTTTCCTTGTATAAACATTGTTAGTTATAAATATGAAGTTCCAATTGGTCCACTGTTATATAATCATAAAAGTTTTTGACTAATTTAAATGCAAATAAAATTTATAATTTATCTTATGAGTGTGAAAATAGTATATTTATTGATATTTTCGTTAACATTGTTGCTGGTAACTTGGAAATTATAAAAGATAATTGTTATATAAAATACTTAAAAAGGATCAATATACAGAATAGTCACAAAATGTAATAGGAAAAATTTTCTAAAATCTATTAAAAACAATATTGTTGAATATATTTTGACTCTTAACTATATTACATCTTATCTACGTAGATGGTTTTCGGAATGGAAATTTTTATACCTAAAAAAGTAAAATTTAAATTATTCCGTATAAAATTAAAGAAATACCATGTAGATTTATCGTTTCATCAGTTAAAAATTAGATTCAAGAATTACAAGAAACATTTTATGTAATTTTGGTCTCATTTTCATAAAGTTTAATGCAATAAGTATAGGCCCCCGCTAGTACAGTGGCAAGTCTACAAGTTTAAAATGCTAAAATCAGCGGCTCGATTCCCCTCGGTAGGCTCAGCAGATAGCCCCATGTAACTTTGCTGTAAGAAAACACACGCAATAAATATGATAAAAATAATCAATAGTGTACACAGATTTGAACTTATTAACCAACCTTAAGTTATCGTAATTAATAATTTCATTAAAGCTTATGAAAAACTTTATTTTAGACAAATTTCTTATGTACATTTACCCTTTCTATATGTTATTTCTTAGCTCCAGAAATATTCGATTAAATTTAAATTGATTTCTAGTTCAACAAGAAGAATCATTAAAGAACCGACCATTTTATTAAATCGATTACTTAATATTTTATTCGATGAAATTAAATATATAAATGTTAATAATGAGAAAGATACTTTTGAATAATATAAAAATAATCAACCCATTTTAGAATACCTAAGAAATTGTGAACAAATAAAGAATAGTTAAACATTTTATTTCACCATGCTGTATACCTCAATTCCATTAAAATATTTTATTTTTATTATAAATTCATTAATAGAACAGTGTGTTATTCTTTCAAAATAAAAGAAAAAAAGAAGAAAGAAGAGTTAGTTCCATAAACATAAAATATATATTAAAGTTTTCCATTTATAATAATTATATACTTTTCAATAATCAGGTTTTTAAACAAGTAACAGGAGTTCCAATGGGAGCTAATTATTCTATTTGTAAATTGTATCTTTATTTTTATGAGAATAAATTTCTTGAAAATTACATAAATCTAAATATTTTTAACTTACAGATATATAGATGATTTAATTAGTATAAATAATCCTGAAATGAATAATATTATGAATACTATTTATCTGGTAGAATTAGAAATTTAAGATACTTTAATATCTAATATAGAGATACAGTATTTAGATTTAGAAATTTAAATAATTTCTATTGATAACAATCCAAATATTTTTGATAAAAGAAAATAGTTTTATTTTCTTTTACATTATATGGTTTACTATCTTTTAATAGTAATGTACTATGCTCTTCTGTTATAAGCATTATAACTTCACAGTTATTCAGATTTTGTAAAATTTGCAATAAATTATAACATTTCATTACTAATGCTGAAATATTAATACAAAAATGAATATTCAATGGATTCAATAAAGAAATTATAAATACAATTATTAAAATATTCTGTGATAAATATAAGAATATATTAGATACGTATAAAGAAATAAAAATTAAGAACACTTTACTGAAAGTTTTTTATAACTATTTTTAGTTCTTGATAAGGTCATTTTAACAACTTAGCACTACTTTATGCAGATGAACACTTTATCACAAACAAAGGCTTGTTCAGAGTCTGAAAACTAGTAGTTACACTTGGCTTAATGGCTGGAGATTGGAAACTTTAGTAGTTAGTTTAGATAACTATTTGGTACGTTTTATATTATAATAATTTGTCTAATGGGCTACTAATTAGTGCCTTACCACCATAATGGGGGCTGGAATGCCAACTTCAGAAGGTAAGTTTATTTCATTTACTTACCCCTAAGTGTTAATACCTTATTTTTATTATTTTATTAATTTCTTTGTTATTTTATTTTTTCTTTACTGTTTGCAGGGTTACATAGATGTGGGACATTTGGGGCTTGAGCACCCACATCTCGCACTCTTAATTTCTGTTTATATTCCTTTGATTCTTTTATTTTTTAATTACTGTTTATTCGAGACTGCAGAATGGAAGTCTGATAGACGGCGTATTCCCGCCGTAATGTGAGTTCTACTTCTGTAGTCACTCCAAAACCTAGGGTCCATTATATATCCCACATTATAACTTGTACCCTGAGAATCCTTTCGATTGGTGCAGCATTTTTGATTTTTGTTTATAAGAAATTATCATTTGTCAGATGTTTATATTTGCTGTTTTAAACGCAGTTCTTCCTTTTGATTTTGTTTTATTTCACTTGTTCAGTATTAATATCATATATATATAGACACACATACACATAATGAAAGTAATTTTCTGTTCGTAAAACGCCTTTTGTCAGCAACGCTTGGCTATATGTTGGTGATGTTCAAATGAACTCAGTAATTTGCCTCAAACACAAAACTTCACTTCAAACCTAAATTGAATGGAGATGTCTTTATAACTCTTTGAATTACCACCTTATCACGTTTAAGAAAAAGGGTGTTATAACATTTGCAAAACAAAACAAAACATGATACTACCTAACTTTATATTAAGGACTTGAATTATTTGTTAATATTCGATTACAAAGGTATGTTACGGTGGTTACAGCGCTCGGCAATCATGTGAAAATCTCAAACTGAAATTCTAGTCGAGACGGGATTTCATATTAATTTTTCATATTTATTATCGTATTTACAGCAAGCTCTTTGATTATTCAGAAGTATACAATGTAAGTTATATATTTAGTATGGGATAATATCATATTACTACATAAAAATAATAAGTGACTATATGTGTCAAAGATAATTTAAGTATTTTTTTTAAAGCAGTAGATAGTGCTACAATATTATTGGTTTTTTACCTTCAGTAATATAGTTTTAAAACCTTATTCAAAAATACATGTGCATTTCTAAAGCTAATTATACCTTCGTGAATTTACGCTTTACAACCAAAATAATTGATTTTACCATCACAATTAATAACTCGCAGAGTCAGACGTTTGACAATAGAGAAACATTTATCCGAGAACTAGATTTTCGTATGGCTTTAACAATAAAAACATTTGAATATAAAACAAAAATATTAATAAGCTAAAATTATGATAAAATATACACAAAAAGCTTGTAAATGATTAAACATTTTTCATGCATATACTATTACTAAAATATAATTACTTTTTAGAAAAAAATGTTCGTAAATCATGCCATTTTTCGATAAATAAAGTTTAATGTAATTTTGCTCTAATTTAAAATTTGTTTTTAAAAAAACGAACTAACCCTTCAGGTTATTTTTTTAGGCAGGTCCAAATACTGCTGGTGGAGATATCGATAAGTATTTAGATAACTTCTGTATTTGGCAAGAACGAAACAATCCCTCAGATTCGGCTGAAGGACATTGGGATTATGCTATTTTATTGACTGGGTGTGTAATTGTCTTTTTGTGTATAATGTGTACTTTTATACTTTTTCTTTAGAAATACACGTTAAATGTGAATTCCATTATTGAATTTTGGTTTATCAGAAGAAAAAATTGACAAAATTGTTAATAACGTGAAGTTGGTTAGTACACATTTTAGGAAAAAGGAAATGAATACCAAAGTGCTTCATATGTTAGTTTGATACCAATATGATGTCAAAAGTAGATAACCAGCAAATAGAACATTTTTTTCACTGTTCACGTATTTAATTATACTGGAAACAATTCGGCTTAGAGGTTTAAAATCTTAGAGGTAAAAATCAAATATAAACCAAAATGTTAAACTACCAGTCATAATGATTTTAGATTGTTTTGTTGAGTGCAAAGTTACTCAATAGGCAATCTTTGCTGCAATTACGTATAGCTATTATCAGAAGTATGTTAAAAGCTAATATAATGTATACATTTATTTTAACAAAAGTTTAACATTTTAAGACTCAAATAAGTTTATATACCTGCAGGGAAAATGTAAACGGTTTACGTGAAAAATTCATTTGATAAAATTACCGACACGTTGTGTTCTTTGTTTTTAATGCATCTAAGATAAGTAGTACATAAATTAGCACATAACATCAATACAAGACGTCACTTCGTGCGACGCAATACTGTCGCAAAGGTAGTAATTGTAGAACATTCTTTTTATTAAACTGCTTATTTCTCTTGAGGTAAAGTGCACATTTTAAACAGTATTATCATTAATTCACTTTTATTTTGTTCTTTCTCTATTAGGAATATACTTTTAAAGTAATGTTTTAAAATTTAATATTAAATCAGTGACATTGTAAATTGTAGATTTTTCTGGAATTTTGAGCAACTTTTAGGTCATCTGTACATTACTATTATATTCTTTCAGTTTAGATGTGTACAAAGAAGCTAACACTAAAGTGATAGGTAAGTAGTTAGCTTTCCGTACATCTTACGAAATAACGATGTTAAGGTTTATACACACACACACACACACACACATATATATATACTAGAATTTGTTTCAAAGCGAGATTAAAATTGCCCTGCTTATTTTTGCTTTTATATCTCATTAAAAATGAATCAGATATACTTGATGATTCCTTTACTGTTAATATTTTACATTTGTTCTTGGTCTCCACTTAAGAACCTGGTAAGTCACACACACACATATATATACTAGAATTTGTTTCAAAGCGAGATTAAAATTGCCCTGCTTATTTTTGCTTTTATATCTCATTAAAAATGAATCAGATATACTTGATGATTCCTTTTACTGTTAATATTTTACATTTGTTCTTGGTCTCCACTTAAGAACCTGGTAAGTCTACGGAATTTACACCACTAAAACCAGACGTATGATTTCCCTCGGTGGACATAGCAGATAGTCTGGTGTGGGTTTGCAATAGAAAAAGCAACAACATGCACATACATTTGTTCTTGTTTCATTCGTCACTATGTTCAATATTCAACACTACATACGTGACATCTGTGATAGAAAAATCACGAAAATAATTTATTAACGAGCCCTTCATCTATGAAGAATGAAACTACACGCCTCTACTATTAAAGCAGTAAAAATAATTCTTAGGCTTTATCAGACTAATTAAAACTAACTACTTTGTTTTAACACAAGCTGTACTAACACATCATTAACTACAGTTGTAATACAGACAAATCAAATCGTTTTTACTTTTATGCCAACCAATTAATGGCCATAGTCCTCGAAATTTATGTCAACAACGTGCTTCAACACATTAGAGCTCTTTATCGCATTTGCACAAACTATAATGGAGCAATAGCGTGGCTGTGTATCTGTCTAGGTGAGCAAAATAATAAATACAATGGTACCATTTGTTGTGTTGAAATACAATATTTTAATGCTAGAAATGGTGATTCAAGCATTATAGAATATTGCATCATTTATTAAATGACATCACAAACAAAAATCCATAAAAATTCACACTTTAGGTATTTCAAGATTCATACAATGAGTTAAGTAACTACGGTATGCGCAACAATGGTTCTTTATAATAGAACACAATTTGAAATAAAGGTGTTTTTCTTGCAATAATAACACGACTTTTCCTACAACTGTACATGAGGGTATAATTATATCTTTATTGATGTAATTTTTAAATGAAGTAAAGTGTAACACTTTTAATATATTAAACTATCACAGTTCATATTGCTACGTATTAAAATTTCAAATAGCCTAAAACTGAGTTAAATTGTAACTTAGAGTTAGAAGTTAAACAAATTTTGATATGTATCCAGTTTATGATGCATACAAGACTGATACACACAGTTTCTTTCTTTCTTAATACAAATACATTTTAATATACAAACAATAACAAATTTAAAATAACGATCATTACAAATAATGATCTATATACAAAAGTTTTACAAACTTACAAATAGTATTGGGGCTTCTATCTGATTTTGGTCCCACGTTGGTACAACGATAAGTCTACGGATTTACAAAGCAAATATCAGTGGTTCGATTCCCCTCGGTGGACTCAACAAATAGCCTGATGTTGCGCACACACTATCTGATTCGGAACTTCCTTGATATCTTATCGAGGGTTTACGAGAAGAAACTTAATTTAGAGTTGATATAGATGCAATTCACTTAACAGGGAACTAGCTAGCTTCTTTCTTCGTTGGTCACACGTCAAGTTCTTCCTCTGATGAAGTTATGTAGCGTTTTCGTAAAAATATTAATGTGCGATATGAATCCACTGAAGTTAAATGTTTTGTAATATTTGAAATTTATAAACGTTTCTGGTCAAATATCTAAAGTTCCCGATTTATTATATTATATTATATTAATAAGCATTGATCACAATTATAGTTTTCGAGGTTTATAATACACCAACTATAGCAAATCAATAATATACTGTTTATCGGCGCTTTGTGTTAATTAGATTTATAGGCGTAAGGAGAGTTTCTAGAAAGATCAGCTTGCACAATAGTATAGTCAATACACTAGTGTTTTCGCACTTCTACAACTTTTGCGAAGAATAGACGGGAATTTCGCAATATAGATTTATCAGTTTAAGTTGTGTACGTTTATAAATATAGATTTAGCTTATAGAAACATCGGTATTAAAACTATATATATATATATGACAGTAAATCTTCTACAATATCAATAATATTATGAACATTTTGAGCTCTATACAGTAAATCATTTTGATGCAATGGGTTGCGTATGACTAAACTGCATGTTTAATCTCGCTGATCGAAAAAAAGTAGAATGAAAATAGTGATTAGTCCACCAACCAAATACTTTACCTTTCAGTGTGGAAACAGTTCAAAGGAGGAAAATTGTTACTTCTATAGAATTGAGATTTACTTAGATGATTATATGTGTTTTCTTATAGCAAAGCCACATCGGGCTATCTGATGTGTCCAGCGAGGGGAATTGAATCCCTGATTTTAGAGTTGTAAATCCATAGACTTACCGCTGTCACAGCCGTGAACTTACTAAGATACACATTTGTAAGTGAATTTACACACTGTAATTGTATATAATGTTTACAACGGTATTCCTATTTAATTTGTTTGTATTTTTTGCTAAATATCTTGATGTTTTTAATTATGAAAATATAGAGAGTTGAGTATGATATAATGTCATGGTGAAACAGAATGTAATACTTACATTTTCATATTGTTTAGCGTATATAGTTAATGTGAAATAGATAGTAGTCACGTGGAATCTGGAACAATATTTCCCAGTTTATCTCATTACCAATAAGTAATGTTACATAAGAAGTGTAAACTAATATGGAGAGAATATGGAACCAGATTCAACTTAATTTTCATACAGGAATGTGTCGTAAATGATGATGTAAGAACGGTGGTGTGGGTAAAAATAAGCAAGGTGTGTATAGCGATCCCTACATCTTACAAAATCATATAATTAAAATAATCATATCTCATAGCCCTTTGTGCTGCATATATTGGTACAGTTGGCTCTATCTTTAGCTTAATCAATGGAATATATATATATACCACCACTGTTTTGAACTAGTCGCCACATGTTTGAAATAGAGAGGGCTGACGAATGGTTTTATGACGTGCAAGTTCACTGGTTCCTTTAAGTTTCATCAAGACTTTTTGGAAGAACCCAAAGAACTATGGAAATATTTTTTTGTGTTCTGTGTCGTTTTTGTGCATAACGTGTCCCATGTAAGACAGTAAGTTTTTAAATTTGAAGAACTGAGATTGGCGTTGCAAATCACTTAAAAAGTTTATTTATAATGAAAGATCGAGTGGTTAACTGTGGTGTTCTTGTAAATCTTCACATCACACACACACACACATATATATATACTGTATGTATCTGATGGTAACCTGTTCTTTCTTTGTTCAATCATTTTTGTAGATAAAAAACCTCATAATGTACCTATGTTTGTTTGGAATTAAGCACAAAGCTACACGATAGGCTATCTATGCTTTGTCCGTCACTGGCATCGAAACTCAGATTTGTAGGGGTCTGAGTCCGCAGACATACCAATGTGTCACTGGGAGCCATCGTGTACGTAAACTTTCCTATTTTAATTTTATACATGATTAGTCAACCTGTAACTCCTTTGCTTTCGTCTTTACAACAGTAAGCTCAATTTTTCATTTTATTGTTTCTATAGGTTTAGCCTGGGTCAACGGCATGTGTCGCGAAAACTATTCTTGTTCCATCAGTGAAGGCAATACATTTGAAGCTGGTTTTGTAATTGCTCATGAGATGGGACACAGGTAGGTTAATGTATGTGCAAGAGCGAGAAATTCTTTCATATAGATGAGACACGAAAATGCTACAGTTAATTAAATAATACGGCAACACACATTGAACAAATCAAAACGATATTTATATAAGAAAACAATTTACGAACATTCTATGGAGCTTCTTGGGTAGGTATGATTCTTGAAAATGAATTTCAATTGTACTGATATCAGTGTATCTCAGAACGGCTGGTACGGGTATTAACACTTTTATTGACAAGAAGAGAACAACGTTTCGACCTTCCTAGGTCATCTTCAAGTTAAGAAAGATTTTGAATCTGACCGTTAACGGACACATGTCTTAGGGACGAGAGTATAAACGGGTACCGGGTTGTAGGGGGCGTTGCAGGTGGATGTTAGGTTATTAATTAGTATAGATATAAAGGTGTTTCTTTATATTGGTTTAATTTTGGTTTCATTTGTTGTATAAGTAGGGCTTCTTTGATTTTGCGTTTGTTTATATTTGTTTCTCTACATAATATGTGAGTGTTTTCTATGATTATGTTGTGTTTATTTGATTTGCAGTGTTCAAAAAGGTGTGAAGGTGTTTTTTGTGTTCTTTGAATCTAATTTCCATTTTTTGCTTGTTTCCCCAAATAAAGAAGTCGTGGCAGTTGTTGCATTGTATTTTATAAATTATGTTGGTGTTGTGTTTGTCAGTGTAGTTTTTACATAGTATGGACTTTAGTTTTGTACCTAGTTTTTGAATAAATTATGCGTTTACTGGAATGTTGTGTTTTGTTACATGTATTTTCCAAATTTTGGTTATTTTTTCGCTGATGTCGAGAACATATGGTATGCAGCACTACAAGGTTTTTGTAGTTTATTCTATCTTGGGATTTTTTGTTGTTGGTCTAGGTGTGTGCGTATAATGTTTTCCACAGCTTTTTGAGGAAAGCCCTACTTATACAACAACTAAAACCAAAATTAAACCAATATAAAGGAACACCTTTACTATACTAACACTATACTAATTAATAACCTAACATCCACCTAGAACGGTGGCCCGGCATGGCCAAGCGTGTTAAGGCGTGCGACTCGTAATCTGAGGGTTGCGGGTTCGCATCCCCGTCGCGCCAAACATGCTCGCCCTTTCAGCCGTGGAGAAGTCATAATGTGACGGTCAATCCCACTATTCGTTGGTAAAAGAGTAGCCCAAGAGTTGGCGGTGGATGGTGATAACTAGCTGTCTACACTCTAGTCTTACACTGCTATATTAGGGACGGCTATCACAGATAGCCCTTGAGTAGCTTTGTGCGAAATTCCAAAAACAAACAAACAGACAAACCACCTGGAACGCCCCTGCAATCCGGTACTCGTTTATACTCTCGTCCCTAAGACGGTCACATTCAAACACTCTCTCATTCTTAACCTGAAGATGACCTATGAAGGTCGAAACGTTGTTCTCTCCTTATCAATAAAAGTGTTAATACCCATACCGGCCGTTCTGAGATACATTTTTATTTCAAGTGGATCAAGAATGTACTGATATCAATACTATGCTTTTTCAACTGATTTATTAGATGGAAAACGGAGTTTTATAGTAACTTTAAAAACATGGTTGTACTAAAGAAACATTTTAATTATAGCCGTTTTTGAATTTCTTCAAATTTCATCGTCAGCGTTAAAACTTGGAAAGGTCAATTGACAATTTTCTAACTATAAAAAAACAACATAGTTGTTGAGCGAATTTTCATATTAAATATAAGTTTAGAAAGAACAAATAAAGAAAGTAACAATATTATGAAACGTATGATAAAACGTGCGGCGTACACTTTTTTTTAATAGGAAGCATTTTAAAGAGAAAACATTATATAGAAAGGGTTAAATACAAGTATAAACACTGCAGCTTTAAAATAATAATAATTATCAAATAAAAACACTGAAAATCTAGAATTGACTAAATTAATGACAACGTTGAAAATAATTCATTAATAGAGTTCATAATTTATAGTTACGGAGTCGAGAATTTTAAAGTTTTTTTAGAAGCATGAAGAAGTTATTTTTTTTCTGTGCAATCTGATTCAAGGATCGGGTGGATTAATCAGCTTATATCCATTTCTTGCTGAAACTTCCATGTGTTTGTGTGCATGTATTTGTAAATGACGTGTAGTTTTACTAATAACGATAGTTTTACGGCTACCACAAGTGTATATATGACTCACGAGCGTTTAACTATGGTGAGTGGTGTTGGTTTTAAACATAATTTGAACTCGAAATGTTGAAGTAAATAATAAACGTAGCTTAATATGTGGGGAATATGTTTTGATTATGTGTTTAAATTTGGGGTTTAAGCTTAAATCTTCACTTAACAATGAAAAAAATAATAATTATTTTATTAAATAATTTTATATTATCAAACTACATTTAATATTTACGTCAACTTTTAGAATATATATAAATACAACAGTACTGTCTGTTGTATGCTCATGTAACTACTTCGCAGTGTTTGGATGGATCTTCACCAAGATTAGCAGGAAGATTCAATAAGTCCTTGTGGAAGTACATACACATTTTTCATTTGCATTTAACGGATTTTATGGGCCTTTTTTACGTTTTTAACCACTACCTCACCTCCTGTGGTTAGATTTTCGCTAAATTTGGTACAGAGGTTCATTGGATTCATCGAATAAGTACATACGAATTTTCTGTTTTGCGTTTTTCGGTTTTTGTTGGTGTTTTTGCGTTTCTTACCACTACTTAGTTCCCTTCATCAAATTTGGTGTGGAACTTTATTCTGTTCATGAGGAGATACAAATAATATTGCAGTTTCACATTTTGTGTTTTGTAGTTTTTAAGAACGTTTTTATTTTTTTTACAATTATGTATAAGAGGACCAAATTTTCATGTCTTAAGAAAATCTTTCATTATCCGTGAATTTAAAAGATAGGTGCTCCAGCTTATTCAAAATATGTTTAAAACCAAAGACATTTAAACTTCAAATAATTATAAAATAACTTTTTTAGTTTAACCAACGTTTCTCTAACCTTTTATCAAAATATGTAAACTCCTTCAGTGTGCATTTAAAATGCGCCTTACCAATTTCTATGCACTCGTGGTAGCTGTAAAACTACACGTCATCTGCAAATACATGCACATGAACACTTGGGAGTTTTAGCAAGAAGAGGATATAAGCTAATTAGCTCACCCCAGCCTTGTATCTAATTATACAGTGAGAATAACAATCACCCCATAATTCTAAAAAAAGCTTTAAAATTCTCGATTCCAAACCAAAAATTACAAACTCTTTATTAAAGAGAATTTTTCAATGCTCACTCAACACCAAATGATACCAACTCTTCCTGTTGTCATTAATGTAATCAATTCCGGATTATCAGTGTTTATACTTGATTATTATTTTAGAGATGCGGTGTTTATACTAATATTTAAACATTTTTATGATATTTTATATTGATAATGTTATGTATCAAGCATGTGTTTACCATACGTTTTATTGTACGTTCCATTATATTGTTTGAAGAAATTCCGAAACGTCCGATTAAAGTTTTGCTTGGTATTATTATGGTTTAAATATTTATTATTTTTTGAGTGTTTGAAGTTAACCAATCTCATCACTAACATTCCATTCCAATATTTTTCAAGAAGAACAAACATGACGTAAGTAATTTAAACGGATAAAGTTAACATTCAGGTTGAGTTTATTTTCTGTGTACTTAAGATAGTTATTTTTATTTATATTACTTCATACTTTTCAGTTTGGGTGCTCAACATGATGGTTACGGAAACTCTTGTGATAAGGACGCCTTTCTAATGTCAGCAAAAACCGGAGCTGGTAAAGTGTCATGGTCATCCTGTAGCAATTCTTACATCCAAAAGTTTTTCAGGTATCAATCGCAACTCTATCATTTAAAAATTTATTAAAACTCCAAACAAAATACAACAACAAAAACTTTGGGCTGGTGTTATAGTACGTTAGTCTTGCGAGTGAGAAGTGGACAAAGCTAGCAAAATGTTCAGAATGTGCAAAGACGTTGGGAAACAAAAATGTAATTTGTTGGTTGGCGTTTTATGGCGCAAAGTAATTAGACTATCTGCGCCAAACAACCGGTAAATAAAATTAAAGTAAACTTATTAACATTCGTAAAAAGATATCATGTTAAAACAACACAAAAATCTAATTTTTGAATTAAAACTTAAATTGCGTTAAAAAGGCCAATAACTCTTAAAAACTAAAAACATTTGTAAGGTGGACAGTGTCACCATCGTCAATGACACTGTCTAGCGTAAATCTTGAGACAAAACATGTCTAAAATGGTGCTGTCGTTGAGAGTCTTAACGACGGAATGACAGTAAACGTGGCTTATTGCGATCTGAGTGTCACACAGACAACACATTGGTGCATCAGTCCTCGGTAAAAGAAAACTATGAGTTAAAGAACTGTGACCAATGCGTAGTCTAGTTAGGACAACGTCTTTTTTCCAATCTTCACGGAAACAAGATGACCAAAGTCCAATAGAGAGTTTTATTTGGAACAGGCACAGCAGTGATAGTGCCAGAGCAGACAGACTTAGCTGCGACGTCAGCGAGCTCGTTGTCGCGAATACTAAAGTGGCCTGGTATCCAGAATAACTGGATAGAAGTAGATATTAAAGAGAAATGGGCCAGTGGGTTTTGAATATCGGTGAGAACAGGGTGTGAACTAACGTGAAACGATTCCAGGGCCAGTCGGTATAGATAGTACAATTAGAGTACTGCTTGGCTTTTATGTGATCCAGGGCAAGAGAAATGGCGTACAGTTCGGCAGTGAATACAGAAACTGTAGAGGACATTCTGTGCGCAACTACCGAACCACAACAAACCATGATAAAGCCCAGAGAATCACCTGATTTCGAACATTCCGAATAAATGGGAATGGAATGATGGTTCCAAAGATGTTCAGTAAATAAATGACGGTACTTCCAATCGAGAGTATCCACTTTTCTCAGATGATTTAAAGAAAGGTCACATTTGGGGATTGTAATAAAAAATGGTGGGATGGGCTGATCAGTGGATACAGCAATCTCATCCAAGGACAAACCCAATTCATCCAACTGCACCTGGATACGAAGGCTAAAAGGAACAATGACAAGTCGTCTGTTCTGAAAAAGCATGACTCACTGAGGAAGGAAAACTCAACCCCAAGTGGGATGCTGTGATGAGGATCGAAGCTTTGAAGCATACATTAAAGACAGTTGCAAACGGCGAAGGTGTAGAAGAGGTTCATGAGACTCTATGTACAAACTCTGGACTGAGGAAGTGCAGAAAGCCCCGATGAAGAGCTGAAATTTCTGATGATGAACAGGATCCAGCATCTTCATGGCTGAGATTCTTGCAGAGCCATAGACCAGAGACCCATAATTCAGTTTCGATCGAATAAGAGCACGATATATCTTTAGCATATAACATTGATCCATTTCTCAAGAGGTGGAAGAGAAGACACGGAGGATGCTCTGTGATCTTGTACATTTGACTCGTAATTGCTTGATGTGTGATATAAATTTCAGCTTACAGTCAAATATAACTCCTAAGAATTTTGCTTCAGAGACCACGGGAAGCACAATTTCATCGACGTGGGCTTCAGGATCGGAGTGAATACCCCGTTGGCGGAAAAGTACATGAAACGGTTTTAGAGAGAAAACCGTTTTCTGTGGTCAACTTCAATAAATTATTGAGGGCAGTCCGTGCTCGACGACTGACACGAGATGTGTTTGCAATAGTAAGAGGGAGTTGTTCAGTGATGGCATTACTTTTCATACTGAAAAGTCTGACACTCAAGATACACCTAAGAGGAACTCCAAGTTCCTGTAGGGAGGGGTCAAACCTACACCAACTTGGAATTGCCTGCCCCTTAAAAAAATCAATAAAAATGGGCAAATGGCCACGCAACCTATATGAGTTGAGGTCTCTTAAAATTCCATACCTACATGCAGTATCATAAATCAGGTAGCCCACGGAAGAACGCTGTCGTCGGAACCCACACTGGATGGGTGAGAGAGGTTGTTTGATTCGACGAACCAAACAAGAAGAACCTTAACCATCTTCTCTAAGAACTTACAGAGACAGCTCGTCAAAATAGTTAGGCAGTAGTTTGAAGGAATCTTGGGATCCTTCTCAAGCTTATCAAACAGGTAGGACAATAGCTTGGCGCCACGCATCAGAAAAAACATTATTCTGCGAGATCCAGTTAAAAACAACCAGAAGAATAGCAAAAGAAACAGGAGAGAGATGGCACATCATCTCGTTGTGTATATAATCAGGTCCGATCGATGTACTGCCAGACCGACGAAGAGACAGTTTGAGTTCCACCAGTGTAAAGGTGCGATTATAGTCATAAAGACGGCCAGCCTGAAATGAAAGGGGTGGCATTTCGTTCGTTATGCAGTTCTATTGCATTGTTACTTTTCCAACAAGTCTGTCGAACTCGTTTTCGACAAGTCAACAATGCACTTCTGGAAACTGAACAATGAGTTGGTTTATTTGGTTGTTGAAACCTCTTTTTCACGAATGTAGTGACTATGATGATAGTTTTGATATAGAAATCGGTTTTAAAATTTCGCTGTGTATCAAAAATAGGTTCATCACAACGTTTGCATGAAAACGGTGCCCTTTTTTTATTGGTAATTTACTGTTCTTTAGAAAAAATTCAATGATCTATATTTTTTCTGAAAACTATTTTGTGTCAAGCATGTTTTTGCAAAGTCTTCATCTATTCCATCCTGATGAATAAAATATCTTGTATTCTGTCGTTGCGGAATAACTCGAGACATCTGAAAATCATTATATTGTAGCTATTTAATGATAAGACTGATATAATTTAGCAAGTTGGGATATACAGCAAAGCTATAGCCACAAAAAGTGAAACCTATAGTATTAACAATAAATGCTTTAGTTTCAGGATACGGCGTTGTTCAACTGTTTACTGTAAGTGTTTTTTTTTTTCGTTTGGAATTGCGGTCGAAGTGTCGTAGTTTTTTTCAATGTATATGACTTCTACTTTTTGGTCGCGTATCAGTTAATTGCTTTACAGTTAGTGAACAACATGTAGTAGTAAAATTGTCCAAAGATGAGATGAAGCAGAAAAAAATACTGTTTTAGTTCAACAGCTGTTTGCATCGTTCAGCAAAGATTCATTGAGCACACCGAACCTTTGGATCTAAGTATCTAATAATTTCTCATGCTGTTCATGATGGTTCTTGGCCATTCTCTTAGTTTTGCAAGTTTTCCAGGGGTAAAACATTTAAATAACTGTTGTCATATTCACAGTGTTTGTGTTTTTCAAAGGCAAATCGGAAGAAATACTCGTCGATTTTGACCCCACAATCTTCGGTCACAGAAGTTTCAGTAGCTGCGTGACAAACCAACAGTAATTGTTATTTGTTTTGTGTGGCTTATGTCTGGAATATAGCCAACTAATAATCAGCTTTTATAACAGCAATCATTACATTTTTCTGGATCTTGTTTAGTCAGTACTTGAATCAACTTATTGAAGATGTCTTTTTTTTTCTGACATCCTTGTGGATTTCTTTCATCATAACGCTTTCTATGGTGTTCTTTCTTTACAGGATCAAACATGATCAAATAATTAACAACTGTAATATGTTTCATTGTAAAAACGTGAAGACCTATTTTGTTTTTCTAAATCTGGTTCTCATTCGTCTTTCCTTTTCAAATACTTTGCACAAAAAATGCTAAACTTTCTATTTTCTCTGATTATCTTAAACATAATGTTTAACCACGTTTAAGTTACCTTTATTATAATTGCAACCTTTTATACACTTTTATGAATTTAAGTAAAAGTTCGTAAGAATATTTGTATTCTGTGCGCTTTCTGAAAATATCCCAGTAGCATTAGAAATTGGGTTTCAATACACGCAATGGGAAGAGCGCAGATAGTCCATTGCGTAGCTTTATGATTAATTCGAAACAGCAACCAACTAACCAACCAAGCAAAGAAACAAATCTTGGAAAACCAACAACAAAAACTCGTAGTCGTCGAGTTTGCGTCTCGCCAGTATACAACAGTTAAATATTTTCCATTTAGAACTTGTTAGTTAAGTTTTTGATTTATTTTCGTCATTTTGTGCCTTGAAAAAAAACAAACATATTTCTTCTGTACGAAAAGAAAAGTGTTATCGTACAGCGACTTTGGTAAATAACACTATGTAACACAAATTTTGTTTCTGGATAGTATGTGTTATTTCTTAATTGCTTATGTTGTAAAAGTACAGAAAATGGCCATTATTCCCTTCAAACTTTGGTTTTGTGACCTGGATAATGAAATTTAGAAATTAACCTATTTTCTATGTAAAAACGGGCAAATTTGCACATTTTAATTTGCATAAAATCCGAATAAAACAACATATGAATCAAGATTTACATGTATTTATACTAAAGTTGTACAAAAATGTTTAAAAGTGAGTAGTTTTTTGAAACTTGCGACTGTAATGTTAATTACTTTGACATATCAGCCCCAAATATAGTCTCCCATCATGCGTTCATTTTCCGCTCTCAGGTCATAAAAGCAAAGTTTGAAGAAAAAAATAGGTCTTTTCCATTTACTTTAGGCATAAGCAACATGGAAATAACACTTTCTGCCCAGGAACAAGATAAAGTAAAAATTTTATTACATAGTGTAATTTAATGGATAAAATTATTTTTATTTAACGGTCTATTTGTTTTACCATCCAGTCATTTGGCTATTTTATCAGATAACGTGACTCTTGTCGGCAGTATTGGTATTAAATTACGACTAGTATTTCTACGTTCACGTCTGAAATGTTATGACATAGTAAATAATGATGAACAGGTTAAACTTTGTCACTCAAAATTCTCGTTATATTTACAGATAGACGTTACAGTGACGTTTATGACAAAAAGAAGAACTAAAACATCCAATACATAACATTAGTCTTAAAGTTGAAGATCAGCTTGTACATTTGTGCAAAATTTTTTATATTTAGTAATAAAAACTTCGTTTTTTAGAGTAATATATTAAATTTATTATATTTTGTGGCAGCACACCATTGGAGAAATTTTGGATTTTGTTCTTTCAGTATTATATTCAGATTGTGTAAAATATGTCAAAGTAGTGCTGCTTAAGATAGGTGATACATGCTGATACATTCTAAGGCGAAAAGTTGCTTACTGCGGGTGTCCAGTGGCTTTCTTTATAAGTCCGTGTACCAATTCCTAATTAGATAAAACTTGTCTATATTGTAATATTACTCCACCAATATGGTTTGCTAGAAAGAAACGTTCATATCCAAAGTAGTCTTTAAACAACCATCAAACCTAAATCCCTTTTTTAAAAACAATAATTAATAGTTTATAAGATAGTTTAAAGTTAAATGTGTTATTGGAGCTGATTCTTAACATTCACAACTGTAACGAACAATTACCAACGTAACTGTGAAATCCAGTAAAGTAAATCTCCTTGCACACAATGGCTGTACAAACCTGCGTCCTTGCTAAAATATTAAGTGAGTTTCTTTATGTCGCATGTAAAGTTTCGTTTCGCATTGTCTTTCAAACTTATATAAACTAAAATTTAATAAGTTTTGGGTGGCCAGTCCAGCTTTCTACATTGAAAAATTTAGATCAGAGTATAAGTAAATGAGTAGAATTTTCTTGCACATCATACAATCAATGCTGTATCTAATAGCATTTGTCGTTGCAAATCCATGAGCTTCATTGTACGTTTCTTTATTCAAACTTGTCTGTGGAATCTGATGACATTTTAATAACCTTATGTCATGGGATCCATATGAAAATATAGTTAGAATAGGGTTTCTGCTAAATGAAATAGTTTTTAATAGTTAGGGGAGTATTGTTACGATAGTTTGGATAATATTGTTTATAAATACATATATTTAGTTAAACACTTTAAATATCGTTTGACAAAATAAACAGTTTATTTGTTTTGAATTTCACTCAGTTGAATTATTCAAATTCAAGTGCTTATGAGTGAAAGTAAAACAATGTCAACCACACTGTATTTACAATATATACCGGCGAGACCTTTACATTTCACCAAATATCATTGTAAATGCTTTTATGATGATCTTTTATAAACATTTGTTATGAAATACATCTAAAAAGCAATAATATTTGCATCGAGGGAGGCTAGAGTAAACGGTCTTAGAAACACCTTGGTTCTTAAGAAGAAAACATTACAAATAAAATGGTGGTATTAATGAATATTTGGTTACATTTGATTATTTGTATTGTGTACTGTAACACAATAAAATTCTCGAGAACAAGAATCAACAATATTTGCCTTACGAAAACGCTAGCGCGTTTTTGAACATTGTCGAGAGATAATTATTATTTGTCAGCTACAGTCAGTATACTATAAGCCTTGGAGGCTAAAATTGTGGTTAACGCTTATTAATCAGTAAACTACAGAATTTGATCTCGAACGTTTATATATTTCGAACATTATAAGCTGTTCAACTTTATGAAGTTAACCTTGAAGTTATTATTTCCATGAAAACATTAAATATATTCGCCAGAGAAAGTTAGCTTGTAACCAAAGTGAGACCAGCCATGAAAAGACAGCGTTAGCTAAAGCGAGGTGTAAAAATATCAACTAAGAATTAATTTGCTCGGTTTGGACATGGATCGCCGATAAAATATTCAGTTCCAGACCAGTTAGAAAACTCAGTATTGCATGTAAGTTTGTGAAACTCTTGTACATTAACAAATATTTGTAATAATCGATATTTTAAATTGTATTGTTGTTTGTATATTAAAATATACTTGCGTTAAGAAAGATAGTTATTGCATCAATCTTATTGTCAAATATCATAAATTTGTTATGTACTAACATTTAATTAACTTCTAAAATAAAGTTAAAATTTCTGGTTATTTGAAATAGTAAAACATAACATCCATAACAAATAAGAGACTCGTCCGTGATAAATTTTAATACGTAACAATCATTCATTTTTTTATATGAAATAATATCTTGTGAATATCTTTATTCCATTGTTTACTGTAGAGAAGGCATGGGAAACTGTTTGTCAGACAACTCTTCGCCACCATCTGTTGATCTTGTCCATGCCGCCAGTGGATTACTTCCAGGTGAGCAATATTCTTTAACGGAACAATGTCAGCTAGCCATTGGACCTGAACATACAGCTTACCAGACTTCAGAAGATCCATTTAATGTAAATATTTTTATTTTACTGAACTATCTTGTTTGTTTGGTTACTGACCACAAAACTATACAATAGATAATGTGTGATTTATCCGCAACATGTATTAAAAACTTGGTTTTTAATGTTATATGCATTTAGATTTACTACTGAACCACTGGCGAGCTGAATTACTTTTAGATTGTTTGTTTGTTTAGAATTTCGCACAAAGCTACACGAGGGCCATCTGCATTAGCTGTCCCTCTTTAGCAGTGTAAAACTAGAGGGGAGGCAGCTTCTCATGACCACCACTCGCCAATTCTTGGGCTACTCTTTTACGAACGAATAGTGGGATTGACCGTCACATATAACGTTCTTACGGCTGAAAGGACACATGTTTCGTGTGATGGTGATCCGAACCCATGACCGTAAAATTGCGAATGGTCACTATCTCAGATTACGAGTCGCACGTCTTAACCCTCCTGGCCATGCCGGGCCTGATAAAGAGTAAATAACATGTTTTACGTATTATTTGTTATTTTTAATTCTGAAGAAGAGATACAAAAATACATGTTTTATTTATATCAAAAAAATATATAAACATAAAGTACTACAGCAGTTTTAGGTTCTTTTTTTTATTTTGGCTATAAAACTACAGTTTGTTTGATAAGCACTCTATATCTAAAGGCAAAACAAGAAAAAACCCAAGAGAAACTGCTTTTATTTTATTTTAATTGCTAATAATCAAAGTTTGCACAAACAGTTTCGTTAAAAGCCAACTTTAAAATTCACGCAAAGAACTAAGAGCTAGTCATCTCAAATCATGTATAATGTTATTAATAAACGTTAATGTTGTCCCTAATTATTACTTTCTGTTAATTAACAAAGACAAAGTTTGCACAGATGTTTAAATAACTACTTTTTATGTTTATCAACAAAAACAATTCACATAAATTTACCCTCTGCTCTAAATAACCACAATTATAAATGTAATGAAGTTTCATTATTAATCTGAGATGAATTTTCTTAATATCCTTGCATTTTAAACTATTATTGTAAACCTTGAAATAAGTGAATGTGAAAACTAGAAGAAAGCGTAAAAAATCAAAATTTCTTATTTTGTGCAGAATGTATGCAAAGAACTGTGGTGTAGAGAGTTAGAATGGGCACGAGCATCTCATCCAGCATTAGACGGTAGTTCGTGTGACAATGGAAAGGTAAGTTTGTTAACTTTTCATACGACAGTTTAACAAAGTTAGTTGAATTGGTTCTCGCTATCCTAGTAGAGCCTCCTCGGTGTGGATTCCTGTACGTGGTGGGAAGACCTTCTAGAGGAGGTTCTGTTCTTTCTCTTCTGGAATCTAAACATCCATCCACGTGTTTGCTGTGTGTGGTGACCTGTGAAGGGGAGGAGAGGATGGTTGAGGGTCCAACCCTAACATACCACTTTGGCCTTGAATTCCTGTAGATGGGCGGCCTTGGGGCGGACCCCCGAGGAGGAATTGGGTGGTTGATTTTGGTTAGGGTCAACCACATAACAGTGTTGGATGTTCTCAGCAGGTGTTGTGAACATTGTATCTGATGCTGGCGATTAGGTGTAGCGCTCATGAAATCGTGGCATTGCTGCAATGTTCTTGTTTGGCACTGTAGTGCGTCTCCTCGTAGGGCTCCATGGTGGGTGGGGTCAGCGAACAGGGAAACATTCTTCCTTCAGTATAGATTCCCTTAATCAAATAATAAAAATATTGAAAAACGGACCATTGGTAAACGACCACATCTTGAAGATTCTGAACAGCAATCTTGAACACCTGTACCTCAATTTCTAATGTTACACTCTCTGTCAGACAAATCTTTAGGGCAAATGTCTCCTTCTTTATTCAGAAAGGACTAGAGGGACTTGCTGGCTCTCCTAAGTCAGTCATAAAGCTTCGATCTGGTGACATATTGGTGGAAACATTCACTCCTTTTGCATTCGTAGACCATTGGGGATATATCCATTGAAGTTACTCTCCATGCTACTTTGAATTCGTCACGAGGAGTTATTGTTGAGATGGACTTGAAAAATATCCTTGAGTTAGAGATCTTCGCTGGTTTCTCCACTGAAGGAGTTTCTGCAGTGAGGTGTATCTTTATTCACAAAGATTGAATTGTGATGCCGACCGAAGTCCTAATTTTGATGTTTACATCACTACGTCCTTCTGTCATCGACCATGAAGGCATGTTATCTTAATTGCAAGGTACGGCCATATATTCCAAACTCTCTCAGACGTTTGCTCATGGCAAGGACCAAGATGCCTATGAATGTGAAATAGATACTCATTGCTTTAATTTTAGTGGTTCTCACCCATTTTACTTTCGTTCATGCTCTAGAAGGGTGGAAGAAAAAGAGGTACAGCATTTGTAAACGATTCACAACATTTCTTACCCCAAGGGTTGAAAGTTACTGGATGTATGGTAATGCATTTCATTCTATTGCTACAGTGGGAGTGCAGACGGGTCTCTCTGTGCCTCTGAAATAATCGTTTTTTAACCATGTGGACTTACATGGTGAAGTAAGTTGATGAGGCAACGTCAACACCCATCTCTGTCCCTACCATTCATTTCATCAGATCCCTAGATCCACTTACTTTGGTACCGATTCCGGGTCCATCTTCTCTGGCTCCAAGATGCAGAACAATAATTTGTTCACGCCCTCAGCTACTGGAATCTTCTTCCAACGACAGAGACCTGCCCAATCGATCCAAGGCAAAATCCATAGAGATTGATCAGAGAAGCCCTTCTCAAGCAACAAAATCTTGTGCAAGTATTCTTTGACCTTGAGAAGGCTTATGATCTTACGTGAAGGTATGGCATTTTGCGAGACATCCACTTATATTGTTTTATGGGTAGGTAATTCCAAACTCGTGTGGGTTCAAAGCTTCCCATTTTTTATCACAGGAATTTGGAGTCCCTCAGGGCCGCTTCTTGAGTGTCACACGTTTCGGTATAATGATTAATGCCATCACTGAACAATTCCCTCTTACTGTTGCAAACAGACTCCATGTCGCCGACTTTCACGTCTCGTGTCAGTCGTCGAACATGAGGTTTATTGAGTGACAGTTACAAACTACCCTCAATCCTTTACTGAATTGGACCACAGGAAACAGTTTCAACTTCTCTCTTTCTCTATCATCTTTTGCATGCACTTTTGCCGCCAATGGGGTATTCACTCCGATCCTGAACCCTTGTCGGTGAAGTTGTGTTTCTGTGGTCCCTGAGGCAAAGTTCTTGGAGCTTATATTTGACTGTAAGATGACCTTTATACCACACATCAGATTGTTACAAGTCAAATGTACAAAATCACTGAACATCCTCCATGTCCTCTTTTCCACTTCTTGGGAAGCAGATCGACGTTGTATGCTAAAGATATATCGTGCTCTTATTCGATCGAAACTGAACTATGGGTCTCTGGTCTATGGCTCTGCAAGGACCTCGGCCATGAAGATGCTGGACCTCGTTCATCATCAGGAGTTTTAGCTCTTCATCGGGGCTTTCTGCACTTCTTCAGTCCAGAGTTTGTACATAGAGTCTCATGAACCTCTTCTTCACCTCCGCCGTTTGCAACTGTCTTTAATGTATGCTTCAAAGCTTCGATCCTCACCACAACATCTCACTTGGGGTTGAGTTTTCCTTCCTCAGTGAGTCATGCTTTTTCAGAACAGGCGATCTGTCATTGTTTCTTTTGGCCTTCGTATCCAGGTGCAGTGGGATGAATTGGGTTTGTCCTTAGATGACATTGCTGTATCCACTGGTCAGCCCATCCCATCATGGCTTATTACGATTTCCAAATGTGACCTTTCTTTAAATCATCTGAAAAAAACCGATACTCCCGATTGGAAGTACCGTCATTTATTTGCTGAACATCTTTGGAACCATCATTTCATTCTCATTTACACAAATGTTCGAAATCAGGTGACTCTCTGGGCTTTGCCATGGTTTGTTGTGGTTCGGTGGTTGTGCACAGAGTCGCCTCTACAGTTTTTTGTGTTCATTGTCGAACTGCACGCCATTTCTCTTGCCCTAGATCACATAGAAGCTAAGCAGTACTCGAATTGCACTATTTATATCGAACAGCTCTAGAATCGCTTCACGTTAGTTCTTACCCTGTTTTCGTTGATATTCAAATTCAACTGGTATATTTCGCTTTAACACCCACTTCTATGCAGTTCTTCTGGACATCAGGCCACATTGGTATTTGCGGGAACGAGCTCGCTGACACTGCAGCTAAGTCTGTCTGCTCTGGCCCTGTCATTGCTGTGCCTGTCCATACATGGAGTATGGTTCTATATTCAAGGCTTGGATCCGTGCCAGTTGGCAGTGGACTTGGAATGAACTACGTGAAAACAAGCTTTTCTAGATAAAACCCTCGAATCGACTTTGGCCGTCTTGTTTCCGTAAGGATTGAAAAGAAGTTTTCCTAACTAGACTATGCATTAGTCACAGTTCTTTAACTCATTGTTTTCTTTTATCTGGGAGTGGTGCACCAATGTGTTGTCTGTGTGACATTCAGGTCACAATAGTTCAGATTCTACTGTCATGCCGTCGTTACGACTCTCAACGACAGCACCATTTTAGACATGTTTTGTCCCAAAGTTTATCCCTTACAATGAACAGTGTCATTGGCAATGGTGACACTGTCCACCTTACATATGTTTTTAATTGTTGAGGACCATTGGCCTTTCTATCGCTCTTTAAGTTTTTAATTTAAAAAATACACTTTATTTGTTTTAACATGATTCCTTTTTACGAATTTTAATAATTTTACTTTAATTTTTTTACCGACTGTTTGGCGCAGACAGCCTAATTGCTTTGCGCCATAAAACGCCAAACAACTAACCAATCAATCTAGTAGATCGAAAGTAATAAAATAGAAATACTTCGCAATCTAGAGAAAATTTCTAGTTTTATTATTACCTGTATTATTAATATTGTGGTATTATCAATTGGGCTACCTGTATTATTAAGCATTAATGATTGAGTGTTTTAATAGCCGACAGTTTGAGATTAAAGAATATTTATGAAATGATGAGTGTTTAGCGGGCTAGTTCATATGGTGAACACAATTACTGGGCTACATTATTAATGTATATTGAAATATTTGAAAAGCAACTGCTCAGAATTATCACTTTATTGAAATGTTTAAATTCGGCTTAAAAAACATATAACTGATATATTTATGGAATTATTTTTGTTAACTCCGCTGGGTTTGTGTGCATTGAAGTGTTTTAATGAACAGCTCAATGCATAATTATACCACTGGTTGTTTTCTGTTTACTTTCTGTTAAGATATTTAGCGGCTTATTTTGAGAAGTTACCGCTGTTAACGCAGCTGATTTAGTGTGTATTGAGATGCTTGAGAAGTAATTACTTGGACTGTATTTACTTTCTGTTGCAATATTCCACACATGTGACCTTCATGAATTTGGAGGATGGAACATTGTTACTTTTTTATAATATCTGAAGGTTTGAAAAATATATCCGGTACTTTTAATTGTGGTACAATGGACGATAAAATTTACTAGAATTAAAAAGTGTTCCAAATTTTTCATTCACTGTTATTGAAATATCTACGTCAGTTTTAATCTCAGGTATCTCATTTCTAGTGATTACTTAAATAAAGATATCGTATACTGAATATTTGAGTATCAAACATGAAAATATTTAAAATAATTTTGCAATGCTAGAAGATATATGTACAACGAGAATTTGTGTGAAAAAGGGTTTGCAGTATCGTTATTATGCCAGTGAACATAGTTGAACCAAGAGACTAATATTATATCTGCCAACATTTCTGTTGCTGTACTGACAACAACAAAAAACTGAAAAAACTGGAGTGCAAGTGCATTTCTCTATTTTAAATTACTATGTTAACGTTGCTAATATAAAAGCAGAATTAAAAGCCATATCAGTTTACCTTCAATGTGCAAATTAAATTATACACTTACTGTTTTTCTCATAGTGGTGTCGGGAGGGAAAATGTGTTCCAAAGGTCGACCAAACAACGAACTCCGATAACAATAACATTAACAAAAAGAATGTCAATGGTCAGCAATACAATGACAGGAATCGTTCAAACCAGTCACGTCTCCAAGATTTTTTGAGTGAAGCTCTAGATTTTGTTATGGATTTCTTTGGGTAGAAGAAAACTTATAAGTTTACCAAATACATAAATAAATGAGTTATATACTGTTCACGTTGTTTGTTACTCGTCTTCTTGGTGTTCTTTTTTAAAATTCAAATTGCATCATAACCATTTTCAGTAACATAAAGTATACGAGTTTGGGATAAATTTTTATTAAGAATGAAGTAAACGAAAAAATGCAGTTATTAAAGCTTCTACTGAACATGTAATCACTTTGGTTGAAAGTGTGAAAATTGATGTTTAAAGTACTGCAGATAGTGACGTTAGATAGGACGTTCGTTTATACTATTACACACATACTAGAGCTGAAAGATGATTTGTATATGGAATTAAAGAGATTTGCCTTGGCACATTTTATATTTACATTCAACCAGAAAGTATATACTAGATTAACAAAAAATAATCTAATCAGCCCAAAAGAACCAATTAGAATTTGAAGCATTTTTCCTACTTTAAACTATCATAATATGTACACTACTATACTTTAGTTAATATTATAATACTACTTTTATAACAATAAAATAACATTTTATGATTGAAAATTCTGGTTCTATTTCTTTCGTTAGTGAGAAAACCAGCGATATAGGGATTTTATTCTCCGTGTAAAGTCATGACAGATTAGTCTTCTATATGATAATAGCCAATCAAACGACATGCCCGATTCCATCCCCATCTTGTTTGGTTCCTCTTCGCAAATAAAGTAGCCAGTCCTAAATAGGCCTTTATAAGATGGAGTATGTGGATTGGTAGACACAGAGTGTAGTCTAAAGCTTCATAGAATAATAATAAAATAGGTACTCAACGGCTGTGAAGACTATTTTGTTTTGTCAAGTAATAATAACATTATAGTTATAACTAAAACTAAGTAGGCACTAGGTTTATTGTAGAAATATGATGATGAACGCAAATGAGAAATCTCAGTTTTGGCTATTCGCTGGTTTTCGACTTTGGGACGTTCTGAGTAGCTGAAGCAAGCATATACACTGAAGATAAACCGACTATACGAGATAGTTTCTCTTTTATATATATCTATCTATCTTTTCATGACCTGTATGTGTACTGATTTTTATTGCTCTTTCACTTAATATGTAATTTAAGGGTTGGCTCTCTACATACACCAGTTGTATAGTGTACAAAACATTGATTATTCTATTGTTACAGTAATATAATTTTCATCTATTTTTGGCTGGTAATTTCTGTTTCACCCTGTACTTAAGCTTTTTCAGCAATACCACCTTTCTGTAAGAAAGCTAACTTTAAAAGGTAATAACACCATTCACACAAGAATTATGATTTTACTTGTAGTTTTTAAATCCTACACACAGTAATAATAAAGTAAGTAGTAAGAGACCGTGAAGATTGTTTTACTCTATCAAAATATAATAAGATTATAGTTTCTTTTCGAACTAGGTAGACACTTGACCTGTTACAGAAAAATGATGATAAACGAATACATAAAATCTAGGTTTTGGCTATTCGCCCATTTTAGACTTTGGGACGCTATGGGCAACTTTGATATTTTTATAAATAAACAGCTATAGCATTAACATATTTATAATATTCAATGATTTTGGGTTTAAATGTATATAGTTTTCATATTCTCAGCTTATAAGGTTCTCATTGGTTGAAAGGACAAAAAGTTGGTCAGATAACATATGTACAAATAAATAACTTTGAATACCATAGCCAATATGTTTCATCAGTGATTTCAAGTAACTTAAAAGAAAGTTAATATTAGTTGTGACTTGAATATTTTTATCATATTTCAGAAAATTAGTTATAAGTACTGTAATAGGTTTACTAATCCATATTTATTTTAATATCGATATTTGTTTTAATTAAATGTATATATAGAAATGCATGTAACCTACATTGTTAAATATGTATTACAAAAGTTCCGCCTGTTCTCTAAATTTATAGAAGATTCTCGAGCGTAAGAATCAACAATATACAATATGTATATGTAAAAAAATGTGAGTTTCGTTGCCAACTGAATTTTTAAGAACCTCGTCTTCAAGCTTATAACACAAACACAAACCGGAGAGGCAGTTTAATATTGTTGGTTTGCTACAGTTGGTACACTGTAAACCTCGGAAGCTATAATTGTGATTAACGCTTATTAATCGGGAATGTGCAGATACTTGATCAGTAACGTTTAGAAATTTCTAACATTACATACTGCTTGAGTGAATTAACTTCAGATGTCAATATTTCTACGTAGACATTACGTATCATCGATTGTGAGAAAATTGCGTGTGAGCAGCAAGAGATAGCTTACCTGTTAAGTGAACTGTACCGATATCAACAAAAAATTAATTCGCTCGAAGTGAACCGTCGACAAAATATTCAGTTCAGGACAAGATAGAAGTTTGGGCTTAGTTTGTTTTGAATTTCGTGCAAAGCTACAAGAGGGTTATCTATGCTAGGCGTCGTAATTTAGCAGTGTAAGAGTAGGGGAAAACAACTAATCATCTCTATCTACCGTTAATCCTTAAGTTATTCTTTTACAAATGAATAGTGGGATTGACCGTCACATCATAATGTTCCCACGGTTGAAAGGGAGAGCATGTTTGGTGTGACGGGGATTCGAACCCGCGACCCTCAGATTACAAATCAAGCACCCTAAATACTTATTCACGCCAGGCAAAAGACAGAAGATCAGGTATTGTTTGTAAGTTTGTAAAACCTTGGTACTTAAAGCCATTATTCGTAATAACTATTTGTAATAACCGTTATTATAAATTTTATAGTTGTTTGTACAATAAAATATATTTATGTTAAGAAAGAAAAATGTGTGCATCAATCTTGTTGTGTTATACGTTTATTTTAATATATACGTTTGTTTCAGTTTCATGCTTGTGACAAATATTCTTGGATGTGTATTACGCAATTGTAAGATTCAACAATATGTGTTTTAGAAAATACTAGCGTATATTCGAACATTGTTGAATTTTCGAGAATCTCGCCTAATGAGCTTATAAAAGCAATCTATCAAAAGACGCTAAGATGCAGTAATTGAATATTGTTTGCTTGCTAGTCAGTGTACCATAAGCCTCGAAAGCTATAATTGTGAATAATGCTTGTTGTTTGTATAGTAAAATATATTTGTGTTATAAAGAAAATTCTATACATCAATCTTGTTGGCAAATATTATAAATTTAGTGCATATTAGTAGTTAATTAATTTCTAAATTAAAATTTCTGGTTATTTGAAATCGTAGTACGTAACGTACTTAACGGAGAATCGTCTGAGATAAATTATAATCTGTAACATCATAGAAAGAGTTTGTTTGTTTTGGAATTTCGCACAAAGTAACTCGAGGGCTATCTGTGCTAGCCGTCCCTAATTTAGCAGTGTAAGACTAGAGGGAAGGCAGCTAGTCATCACCACCCACCGCCAACTCTTGGGCTACTCTTTTACCAACGAATAGTGGGATTGACCGTCACATTATACGCCCCCACGGCTGGGAGGGCGAGCATGTTTAGCGCGACGCGGGCGCAAACCCGCGACCCTCGGATTACGAGTCGCACGCCTTACGCGCTTGGCCATGCCAGGCCTCCCAGAGAAAGAGACTTACAGAATGTTAAAAACAAATTTGGAAACAATTTTGAAAAATCAAACCAGGAAAACCGTTACCAGTCGCTGCAGATAAATATGTACATTACGATTTTCATGCAAAATGTCCAATTTGTACCCGACCTCTTGTCAAATGTTTTGCACCATTAAATGAATGACGTTGGTGAAGGCTTTTTGGTTACCATGACGCAATTTAGTCTCAACCTTAACAGTGTGAAGGGACATCTGCTAGAAAAACACAGTTTTTTTTTGTTTCCAGTTGTGGTGAAATAAAATTCTGCAGCACGTCAAAGCGTGCGTTTCCCATAGCAGTTGTCATTGTAAAAAAAAAGTACGCACCAATGAGTATGTTATGGATGATTGGTGTCCAGACGCTCTCTTTCGGACTGTTTCTAAAATGTTCACGTGGTGTAAAAGCTTTATATATTATTATCGCGTGTGTAATAAACCGTGTGTATTATTACTCTGAATATTTTCCTGGTATGACTTTTGAAAAATGTTTCCAACATTATTAGACAATTTGTGCTATAATTTCAAAGAAGCATTGCTTGTATTTACAAACGTTTTAGTTTGAGGTTGAACATGATAATTGTCTATTCCATTCATGATATATTGTAATAGTATGCACGTGTCAGATTTCCGGATGTGTTATACGCTTGACTTTCGATCATCCGGGATAATGGAGGGGAAGAGGAACGAATAACGCAAAAACATTACAATACGAAATATATGAAAAACGCTTGCATATATGTATGAATTTATTACAGGTATATTATTATTTATTATAAACATAGTATATATTATCTTATAAATAATATACAATTTAAAATAATCTTTAGTCTTCTGTATTTGTTTGAAAAGCTTTTTTAATTGTAAAACCAAGCTGCAATATATTTCACTGTTAAACCTTATTAAATCTTCAACAATCTCGAGTTTTGTTGCATTATCAATAAAATTTGTTAACGTTTTATGTTTTCGATATAGCACGCAACAAAAAAATAAACTACACAATAAATAAAATAACCTGGCCCGGCATGATCTAGCGTGTTAAGGCGTTCGACTCGTAATCGGAGGGTCGCGGGTTCGAAACCCTGTCTCACCAAACATGCTTGCCCTTTCAGCCGGGGGGGTTAAAAGTGACGGTCAATCCCATTATTCGTTGGTAAAAGAGTAGCCCAAGAGTTGTCGGTGGGTGGTGATGACTAGCTGCCTTCCCTCTAGTCTTACACTACTAAATTAGGGACGGCTAGCATAGATAGCCCTCGAGTAGATTTGTGCGAAATTCAAAAACAAACAAACAAACAAACAGTCTATAGAAATAAAATGTGCATGTGCATTGTGACGAACAAATACTCAAAACTTATTCAAATCAGAATAACAACTGACCATATATTACCTTATCTGCTTCCACTCGAACATTTATTCAATAACTAATCCATGCATGTAGACAAAATCTTCAGTAAAAAATTTCTATAGTTATGATATCGCCGTTACGCGTCCATTGTTGCTGGAATTCGTATCCAAGATGAATGGAACATCGCTCTTCAAATAAGCTAAAACTGGAATGCTAATCAGTGAGCAATTTTTCAGGTGATGAGTGCGTATTCAAATATCAAATTTCAAAATCAAATAACATTCCTAACGAAATTCAAATAAACAAATAAAATAATCAAACGAATTAATAGAAGAAAGTAAAGAACGGCGAACAAAATGAATATGAACTGAAACGAAAGCATTTCAAAACTATTCTGAAATTCAACATATTGTAGAAATCTCCGGCTAGCAACACGGTTATACCGCAAACTAGACAATTCACCCACGGATAATTGAGAGACAACTCTACGTTACTGTTAAAAGCGATACATATTCAATAAAATATTCCTTCATTTCTTTTATTCTACTCTTTTGAAAACAAATTATTTTATGCTAACATCTATATCTTACAACACTTAAGTCTGAATGAATGAAAGTTAAATTGTCTATTTAATGTTTAATATTTTGTTAGAAGTACTAACGTTGCTAGTCTTCACTTTAATAAATTGAGTATCAAATTATATGAACGTTTATTAAACTCAATACCTCTCATCAAATAAACAAAATAATTTCCAAATATAGTTTCTTCCTTGTTTGAGTAATAACATAGCAAACCACCGTGTTGGGACAAGAGTAGAATGTGCCAAACGTTGCACATACTTATGACATATTAAAGCTAGTCCACCCTGAGTAATGCTGACGAAAATATGTTGACACATCACGTAATATGTGGCTTTAGCTGCAGATTTTGAAACTACGATATGGATTTCTTATTATTCAGTTCTTGCATGTTTCCAGTTATTTATGACAAATTATCTATTTCCAAAGATCTTGCAAAATATTATGAAAAGTCGATAAAATGTTGCTGGGACTTCTGTATTTTTATACTTATGCGTGTTTGAATATATATGACTCAAATATTCCAATAGCTTGTCTGTCATGTCTGTATAATCAAATTCCATAAGTGACATAAATTTGGCGTGTGTACAATGAGTAAACGTTGTCATTGTTAGCCATTCTTATTGATTTTATGCCTCCAACTACAAGAGAGTCTGCTTCCTCACCGTTGTGTGGAACGTTGCACGTCATTATTACGCTTCTTACACCTTGTAGTGTAACCTTACTTTTAGTATAAAGGCTCAGAGTGTAGTAAATGTGCAGTCATGTATAGAATATTTTGTTCATTGTCTGTTTTATGTAAGGAAAGAAGTTGTCTGTGTTACAACATAAGATTTCCACACGTGTCGTATGGGGATAAAAAGAATTGTTGGAACTTTTGAAGCTTTCATAGTGACTGAATGTTCAAGGGCCATGCAAAAGGTGTGACAGCTATGAAAAGTCGCCATAGGCCCGAGAAAACTTTATCGGATTATAAATTTCGATCTCAGGCAAAAATAAACAAGTCGGCAATTTTCAAATCTCCAAGTCCAAGTACCTTACGTCAACGAAGTCAACGTCAGTTCGGTGTCACATTACCTTTTTTGTCACTTTCCATCTCGTCTCTGTCAAGAAGTTACATGCGAGACGTCTTTGACGTCGTTAGTTCCATATATTGTCTAATATCTTTTTACACCTATCATTTTCCTAATTAACGTCTTTCCAATCGCTCCTTCCTCTCGTAGCCGAAGCTCTTACTGATCTACTTTGGTTAACATTGTAGTTCTTTCAACTGGCAAAAGATAAAATATGCATTCTGTTTTAATTTAATATTGGTTCCAGTGATTTTTTTACAATTAATAATTCTGCGTAATTGTTTTCCTCGGAATGCAGCAACCATTAGTAGCCGAAATAATGAGGTTTCTTATTACATATTCAGCTCCTTGTCTACTTTTAAAAAAATGTTGAAATTTCTCAATGTTGACCAATTTGTAAAACATAGTCTGTCTGAAAGTTATGCTTTGTATGACCAGGTGGTTAAGACACTCGACTCGTAATCCGAGAGTCATGGGCTCGAATTCCCGTCACACCAAACATGCTCGCCCTATCAGCCATGGGGGCGTTATATTGTGGCAGTCAATCCCACTATTCGTTGGTAAAATAGTTGGTAATTTCAGTCAATCAATCACTTGATCAAACCAACGAAAACTGGTTATTGTGAACACTAAAGTGGTTGATAAAGACAAAAGAGAAACGAAACTGATCCAAACAGCGTAAATTAATCATTACATCACTATGTAATTTTCTGTTTCTCATAAAATGGATGATTATTTTTTAAATATATATATGAGTTAATAGAACATACAGTTTATTACAGTTATTATGATATATACATAGTACAACTGTCTAAGCTAAATTTAATTATAATGTGCCTTGTTAAAAAAGACTTGTCATAAGTCTGTATATAAGAGTCTTCGCATTACATCTGGTTGTTGAATATCATCACAGTTTCTATCACTATTTAGACCTGTTGAAGAAACAGATTTAGAAATACGTTCTTTCTTTCCTCGTTGACTTTAGAATAGAGATGGAGCGCCTTTTCTTCTCATTTCTTTTATCGGCCTGTAGATCATAAAGAAATGGCATGCTACCAGATAAAATGGCTAATCTGGGTAACAACTGGAAATATCCTAAACTCTTGAACACATCACATACTTAGATCACCTCATTCCTTGTGCAGATAATGTAGAATATAGTGCCAAACTAAGTCGTAGCAGTACTTGTATTCTGTCTATTGAGATAAAAAAATTACGTGAGTAGAAATAACAAAAGAAAGTATTCAGTTTTTGAAGCTAATTGATATAAGGATACGACATTGTACCAAAGCTACATACGAATAAACAAAACACAGCAGTAACACTAACTTAAACACTGTTAAATGTGTAAAAATGAACGAAATAAAAAAGTAAATGTTGTGATGATGTTTTAAATCTATATTTCATAATAATATACAGAAGTTGTGCAGGAAAACAAAATTCAATTTCTAAAAACTTATTGCCGATAATAGAGAATAAGGTCAAACTAAAGCTACATAATAAGAAATATCTCAAATAAATAAAATTATTTAACAACTTTTAATAAAAATACCAGTTTTTGTCAGCAAGATATGTAAAAAAATTGAAATTAAACGTTTTATCCACAACACCATAAAAACTACTTCATTACTTTACAGCTTTGTTGACTGGGCGGTTGAGATCAAGTTTTCTTCAAATAACTGTCTTGGCCAATTAAGAACAAGATTTAAGAGATTAATGCTTACTCTGTACAACCAGTTAATTCAACACTGATAATTTTAATACACTCTTAACCCTAGAATTACATACGGGAACTAACACACCATAATTTTTAAGCATGTTTTTTTTTTTTAATTGGAAGTAATTACTTAATTGGACGTAACTAGAAGTAAATACGCAAACGGTAAACTTATATAAGGTGTATACTACGGGAAAGTCACTCTATCGTGTGAAAAGAACTGAACTAAAATATTACAGTCACACGGTGAGTATTTAATTATGCATTCAACCAATTAGAAAGTGTTGCAGCAGGATAATGCCTAAAACACACAAACAATAACTCCAATCCAAATACTGGCAATGTATTTCCAGGACTGAAGTACTTGTTTCACCGATGTGACATCAATAATTCTAAGGATTTGCAATCCTACAATTTGGAGTTCGATTCCCTTCAGTGAACACACCCCAGAGTTCGATGTGGCTTTTCTATAAACACAGACACACACACATTAAAATATAAAAAGTAGGGACAAGGCAAATTCGGACTAACATAAAATTGTCCCAAACGAGCAATCTAATCAATTTCGCTTCGTGTAGCTTTGCGTTGAATTCAAATTCCAACAAACAAAAATAAAAAAAAACATGTTGATAATTCAGTCTTACTGTCTTATAATCCATAAAAATTGTTGACGGACCAACTCGACAATGCTCAGACGAACCAATTAATCAACTTTCAATGGCGTACAAAAAGCACCATGAACACTCTTCCGTAAATTTTGTTTCGATATATACATAAAATTACTATGATATGATATTCATCTTTTCATAATTCATAATTTCCAGCGGGTGACTTGCCGTAAAAAAACAAAATTTTCCAGGAGAAGTCATTTAATCCACTCCAGCTCCCTATAAAATTAAATTAAACGCTTTCCTACATCCTTGTCCGAATATACAAAATAAAATTATTATAAAATATTTTATATTTTCATAATTCACAAGTGTTTCGAGACCAAACAAAAGTGCTTAAACGAGTGATTAAATCGATTTTGAACGATTAAAACACCACAGCAAATGCTTTCTTGTCATTTTGTTCACATGTACAAAATAAAACTATTGTTAAATAATATTTCATGTTTACATAATTCATTAAAATGTTATCAGAGCAAAATCAAAGTGTCCATACAGGCCATTTATTCAACTTTGAAAGCCTTAAATTGAACATCAAATGTTTTCTCGTGTTTCTGTCTGCATACATGACGCAAAATTATTATGAAATAATATTGCACCATTTCATTATTCATAAAAATGCTTCCAGACAAACAAAAAGATGCTTGGAAAGGTTGTTCATCAACTCGACCATTTTAAAAACAACACTATGTTTCAATATTTCAAGAATATATATTTCACAATAATTTTATATTTTCGTAATTCGTAAGGGAGTTCCCCGATCAACATACACAAGCAACAGGAAATTGTCGAGATAGACCATTTATTGAACTCTAACCGCCTTAAGTAACAAACATAGTCCAGTTTCGAACTTTTGTCGGTCAGTTTGCATGGGTTTGTTTAAATCAAAAGTTATTTTGGTCTATCTCCTGTGCACATCGAAGTTCTGATTGTAGCATTGTAAATCCGCAGACTTGGCGCTTTTCTACCGGGGGGACTTTGTCTGCCTACACAACATAAATTTATTAAGAAATTGTGTTTCTAATTTTGATAATTCATAAACATTTTACCACACAAAAGTGCCTAGTCAGGATATTTAAGCAAGTCTGATTGTCTGAAATACAAAACCGAATGCTTTCTTGTACATCAGTCCTTGTACACAATTTAAAGGTATTATGAAATCATATCTTATAATTATAAAACATTCCCTGATCATCACAAAAGTGCCATTTAATCCACTGTGATCACCTTAAATACAACACGAAATATTTTCTCGCACGTCTGCTCTCTTACACAATATAAACTTATTGTGAAATAATATTTGATAATTTTCATAATAGACAATAAATGTTGCCCAACTATGACAAAAGTGCCGGGAAGAAATATTTGATCAACTTGTACATATTTCCTTATAGAACTCATAAAAGTATTGTGAAGTTATATCCCATATTTTCATAATTCATTATATAAATATACTGGGTCAGCACAAAAGTGCCTGGGCGTGCAATTTAATCAGCTCCGATGGCTTTATAAACCACATTAAATATTTTAAGTCAGTCCGCATACACAATATAATAGTGTTGTGAAATGATATATTTTTTTTGTTTTTCGTCATTCATAAAAAATATTTCCAAGAGAATACAAAAATACTCGTAAGGATCAGTTTTACTTTATGGCCTTAAAAAAAGACATTGAATTATTGTGAAATCATAACTAATATTTTCATTATTCATAAAAATAACACCAGTGCCAAGACGGACCATTCCCTCAACTCCTATCAGTTAAAAACACAACAAATGATTTCTCGTAAATGCGTCCATATAAAAAACATAAAGCCGTTATGAAATCACACTTCATATTTTCTTATTTGACAATACAAATTTCCCGAAACACACCAGGGCCTATAAGAGCCATTTAATCAACTTTGATCACCTTAAAACCCACACTAAATGCTTTTTTCGTAAAAGTGTTCCAATACACAATATAAAATTAATGTGAAAAAATAGGTTCATCATTCATACAAATGTAGCCAAACCAACTAATATCCGAAACGAGTCATTTAATGAACTCTATTCACCTTAAAACGCCACAAAATACTTTTTCCGCACACATAGTATAAAATTATTATGAAATCATATATCATACTTTGATTATCCATAAATCTTTCTCTGAACCGAAATATGTCTGGATGAACTATTTAATCATTTGAGAACGCTTTAAAAACCACATAAAATAATACTTTTCAAAATTCATAAAAATATTGCTGGACTAACAGAAAAAGTTCCCGAATGAACCAGTTCATTAACTCTGATCACTCTTAAAACCTTACTAAATTTTTTGTTATGCCTCTTTCCACATACACAACTAAAAATTACGAAATAATACTTCATATTTTCATAATTGTAAAAATACAAAATACTCTAAACGAAACATTTAATCAGCTTTGTCCGCTTGAGAAACTATATTAACTATAGCATAAAACTGTTAAAAAATAACATTTAATATTTTCGTAATTCATAAAACACGTAACTGGACAAAGACAAGAGTTCCAGGATGGGCCATTTTATCAACTCCAATCACTTTAATGAACACCACAAATGCTTTCTCGCACATCTGTTCCCATACAATACATAGTAATATTGTGAACTAATATTTCATATATTCATAATTACTAAAAATACTGTCGTACCGACACAAAATAATCGGGACAGGCTAATTATACCATTTTGTTCTCCTTAAAAAAACACACACAAGAAGTTTTCTCGTACTTCTGTTCGCGAACACAACAGAAAAGTATTATGAAGTAAGATTTCATATTTTAATGATTCATAAAAATATTTGTGTTTTCGAACCAACACGAAAGTGTCAGTACAGCCCATTTAATTAACAACAACAACAAACGCCTTTAAACCACAGAAAATGCTTTTTATTACTTCTGTACACAAGTGTGCGTATGTCTTTTTATAGCAAAGCTAGATAGGGCTATCTCTATTGAAGGAATTCTAGACTTACTTCTGTCTGCGTACACAACACAAAATTTTTATCAAATGGTGTTATATATTTGACAATTCGTAAAAATGCTTTCGTACCAATACAGAAGTTCTGGAAAAAGGACGTTTGCTGAGTTTCAACCACAATACATATGAAATGTAATGCTTTCTTATAGTTCTGTCCGTATATGTAAACTATAGATGACATAAATTCATATTTTATATTTTTATAGTTTATAAACATATTGTCGAACTGACACAAAAGTGCTTGGACGAACATTTAATGAACTTCAGTTGCCTAAAAAAACAACACCAAATGTTATTACTTACATATACACAACATAAAATTATCATGACATAATATTTCATATTTTAATAACACTATGTAAGAAAATTTTTACTTTTTCTTGATCCTGGGCATATGCTTATGCCTAAATTAAATGGAAAAGACTTATTTTTCTCTTCAAACTTTGCTTTTGTGACCTGGATAATGAAATTTTCATATTTACCCATTTTCTTTGTTTGTTTGTTGTTTCTTTTTGAATTTCGCACAAAGCTACTCGAGGGCTATCTGTGCTAGCCGTCTCTAATTTTGCAGTGTAAGACTAGAGGGAAGGCAGCTAGTCATCACCACCCACCGCCAACTCTTGGGCTACTCTTTTACCAACGAATAGTAGGATTGACCGTCACATTATAACGCCCCCACGGCTGAAAGGGCGAGCATGTTTGGCGCGATGGGTATGCGAACCCTCGACCCTCAGATTACGAGTCGCACGCCTTAACACGCTTGGCCATGCCGGGCCCCCATTTTCCAAAACATTCTAAGTAGATTTAGTGCTGAGTAGCTGATAGAGAATTTTCTCGATCTTAGAAGAATTTTCAAGAACTTTCTAGAATGTTGTAGAAGCCTCACAGGTGTGCTGCTCAATAACGGGAATAAGTATCCGTCTCTTCCCCTGGCTCATTCGGTGCACCTCAAAGAGGAATAGAACAGCTTCAAGGCCTTGCTAGAAGCCTTGAAGTATGATGAGTATGGCTGGGAGACTTCAAAATGATGGCATTCCTGATGGATCTCCAAGAAGGCTTCACCAAGATTTCCTGTTATCTTTGCCTCTGGGACAGCAGGGATACTGCAGCGCACTACAACAGGAAGGACTGGCCAAAACGGACCTAGTTCTTTGGGGGAGGCACAATGTCAAGTGTGAGTTACTGGTAGACCTCTAGAAGGTGTTGCTCCCACCATTGCACATAAAATTGGGTCTTATGAAACAATTTGTCACCACTCTTGATAAGTACCTTAAAGACTTCTTCCCTAAGCTGTCTGAGGCAAAGGTCAAAGCTAATGTCTTCGTTGGACCATAAATAAAGAAGATTCTGTAGTGCACGGAATTCCCCAAGAAGCTCAGTAGGAAGGAAGAAAAAGCTTGGGTCAGCGTTGTCGCAGTGGTTCGGGGCTTCTTGGGCAATCACAAGGCAGAAAATTATGTGGAACTGGTTGAGACTCTGAAGAACTAGAGTAAAATGGGCTGCAGGATGTCCCCGAAAGTCCATATTTTTAACGGTCATCTTGATAAATTCAAGGAGAACGTGGGAGCACACTCAGAGGAGCAAGGCGAGCGCTTCCACCAAGATATACTGGACTTTGAACGCCGCTACCTAAGAGCGTATAACGAAAACATGATATGAGGCTATATTTGGGGGATAATACGTCAAAGTGATTTACCTTCGAGTCGCAAATCTCGAAAAACTACTCACTTTTAAACATTTTTGTGTGACGTTAGTATAAATACATGTAAATCTTGATTCATATTTTGTTTTATTCAAACCTTATTTAAAAGTAAAATGTACAAATTTGCCGGTTTTTACATATAAAATAGGTTAATTTCTAAATTTCATTATCCAAGTCATAAAAGCAAAGTTTGTAGTTTATCAACATAAGCAATTAAAAAATAACACATACTATCAAAGAATAAAATTTGTGTTGCATAGTGCAATTGATAAAGATTTTACCGGACCAACACAAAAGTCTCTTGACGGGCTATTTATTTAATTTTTGTCACCTTACAAACCACACTAAATGTTTTTTCTTCTGCATGAAAAAACATCGAATTATCGTGAAATACTGTGTGTTTGTGTGTTTTTCTTATAGCAAAGCCACATAGGGCTATCTGCTCAGCCCACCGAGAGGAATCAAACCCCTGATTTTAGCGTTGTAAATCCGGAGACATACCACTGTACTAGCGGGGTGCCGTGAAATACTATTCCATACTTTGGTAATTACTAAAATGTTGTCTGATAACACAATAGTGTCCGAACAAGACATTTGGTTAATTCTGAGATTCTTGAAAACAATAACAAATGCGTTACTGTACTTCTATCCACATACTAAATATAAAACTATTGTAATATGATATTTTATATTTTATTCATTCGTAAAATGTTTGTTGAGTCAACACGAACGTTTCCGGATAGAGCATTTAGTTAACTGTGATCGCCGTAAACACCACACTAAATATTTTGTTGTACTTCTGTCCATATACGAGGTCTGTTCAAAAAATACGCGGACTGTTTGAATTGCGCGGCTCCAGTTGGTGACAGGGGAATCCGCACAGATCAGCTGATTATGACGCCATTTCCCGAATGCAGATATCTTCATTTGTGTATTAGCTACGCGGTTTTAAGTGAAGTGCGATTTTTTCGTTTGGCGGATTTCAGAATGAATTACCTGAAGGAGCAACGACTTGCTGTGAAATTTTGTGTTAAACTTGGAAAATCTGCGACTGAAACTTTTGCTATGCGTAACACGGCTTACGGTGATGTTGCTATGAAGCGTACGGCATGTTTCAAGTAGCATGAACGTTTTAAGGATGGTCGACAGTCCATTGAAGATGATGAGCGTCCTGGACGTCCTTCCACGTCAACTGACGACCCACACGTCGACAAAATCAACACCCTTGTGCGGCAAAATCGACGTCTGACTGTCAGGGAGCTTGCTGAAGAGTATGGGATATCAGTTGGATCTTGTTACGAGATTTTGGCCGAAAAAATTGAAGATGCACCGCGTTGCTGCGAAATTCAGCCCTCAGAACTCGTGAGTTTTTGGCCAAACACTCGATCACTGTTCTCCCCCACCCCCCTACTCACCTGACCTTGCTCCTTGCGATTTTTTCTTGTTCCCCAAACTCAAAAGACCCTTGAAAGGAAGAAGATTTGAGACGATTCCCGAGATTAAGGCAAATGCGACGAAGGAGCTGGAGGACATTACAAAAGAAGCGTACCAGGACTGTTTCAACAAGTGGAAACACCGTTGGGATAAGTGTGTGCGTTGGGGAGGAGAGTACTTTGAAGGGGTCCCAGACCTGTAACTTCTAAATAAAGTACATTTTGTTTCATGACGTCAGTCCGCGTATTTTTTTTGAACAGCCCTCGTATACAACATAAAAATATAGTGAAATAATGTTTCACACTTTCAGAGTTCACCAAATGTTGCCGGACCAAGTTAAAAGACTTTGATGACCTGGGAATAAGAAATAGCCAGAACAAAATAAAATTTAAATATATACAGTTAAAAGGAATACAACATAAAAATAATTACACAATAAATTATTACTTATCACGAACCATCATTAAAATAAGTTTTAAAGACAATTTCGATCAATCTAAAAAATAATAAAGCTATTACTCTTTCTTTATGGCTTAAATTTTCACAAAAAAATATAATCATTATGTAGAAAGTTTCATTATTTTATAAGTAAAAATGTTTTTGATGAACACGAACCACCCTGACAATCACAAAAGGCTTAGATTTGGATGGACTGTAGAGACGCGAGTATATGATTTAATGAATCTATTCCACCGTCCAGTGTGTAACATTTCGGGTAATTCGAAAGAACAGCTGGGTTACACGCTGTCCAGTGTGCTAAAACACAACGTTGAATAAGTTATGTACTGAAACTGTGCGTGAGCTGTTGCGTGTGGTACTATAAATAGCAATATAAAATGTATAGAAAATTATTAGTTACGTATTCAATTAAATAAGCATTTGACATAGCAGGACCTATAGTTTTCGAATATGTGTTAGCTACTTTTATTTTCTAAACTATTTTCATCAGCACTTTAGCGGAACGTCTGCGGACTCACACCGCTGGAAACCAGGTTTCGATACTCGTGATGGGTACAGCACAGATTGTCTATTGTGTAGCTTTGCGCTTAATTCCAAACAAACAAACAAACGATTTTCATCACTTCTTGTTAAATATTTTCGTTACTGTATTTATCTTGCAATTTATTTACTTGAGACCCCTGGACTCTACCTTCGTTGATTTTATCATGTAGTTTTCATTTTCCTTTAATTTGCCAGTGTATTGATGCGCTAGTTTACCCTAGTTTTGTCATCACAAACAACTTACTGATAGCACTTTGTAACAACATTTGTAAGAAATACATTGTGAATACAACACAGTGACACATTGGCGTGTGAAACACAACTCTAGAATCCTGTGAATTTCTTGTAGTTATCCTCACCTCATATACATACAATAAAATGTATATACTCGTAATCGTTTTATAGTAGCAATAACACATTTCAAGGCGTCAGGGTATTCAGAAATTCGTAAATCCTGTCGTACATTATTCGTAGAATGTTTCTTTTTGTTTACATATTCTGGAGTTTTTTTCGGTGTTTAGCTTTCAATTTGCAAGACAGAAACAAAGCAGTAAGTAAACAACAGAAGACTGTTATCTTTGAAAAAATAGGTAATTAAATTAGCTTCAGTAAATGCGCAGTATATAACTACATTTCCAAAAATCTTAACATAAAAACTCATTTCAAAATTAATACACGGTAATATTCTTTTTCCCATTGAAAGGTTCAAAGATTTTTTTGCATTCAAAGACAATCTTTAGCCATTTTTCGTTTGTGACCCATTGCTCATTTGATTTTTACCATTTTGCTGAATTTGCAAAAACAGTACAAAGCAAAAAGGTGATGTAACATAAAAAAACAAACATTACACTTAACAAAGCTACTTAATAAAACTAGTTTTTATACTAAGAGGACTGTCACAGAGATAAAAAACGGGAGGGCTTTGTAAAAGCTGGTATGAAAATTTGTTGAAAAAATGGTAAATTATCAGTGGAAATCAGAAACAGGTGAAAAATAAAAGCTCTCGTTATAGCTTATAAAATGTATGAATATCTATTTTATCATATTTTAAATAATGGGGAAAAAAAGGGAAACCACGACAAAATTAAATTTTAAATACTTTATTTTTGAAATGGGTTAATTTAACCTTGTGACTCACCCCCCACAAGAAGAAAGTTCATAAATGGACTTTTCCCAAATTTTTGTAAGTATATGTATGGGTTCTATAGAAAGTATCTCTGTACCAAATATCATGTAAATTGGCCAAAATGCGATGAAGTAATTGTAAAACAACAAAACAAAAACCGTAACGTTATGCTTTTTGTGACATATTGACCCCTTACAATTACTTAAAATTGGAAAGTCACCTAATTTTCTTTGAAAGTGTATGGGGCCTGTAGAAATGTATGTTGGTCAAAATATGATTGAGTAACTGACCAAAAATTCTACGATTATATTTTTTGTGAGCTCTTACCCTATAAAAAGACTCAAAATGGGCAAATTTAACTGTAAGTGTACATTGTGACAATTTTTATTTTGATTCTTCTGAATATGACTTCAGAGGACCCAAAAATATGAATTTTTGGGTAGTTTGATCCCTGGCTTCCTAAAATCGTTAAGAAGTTTTAAATAAAAAAGTTAAAACTTTCGACGTATTGGACCAAGGTATAACCCTTCCAAGTGTCATGTCAATCCTCGGAGAAATGAAATGACTACCATTTGTAAAATACTTGGTTAAAAAACAAGAAAAAAAAACAAGAGAAAAACATTACGTGTTTCTTCGAAAACGTAATTGAATCAAATCACAGTGGTACATGAGTAATCGAAGTTTAAGCAGTTTGCATGCACTTAGGACAAATCTATCTTCCTCTCACGGCGAGTTTCTTTCTACTGGTAACATATTTCTGTGAAATACTGTTGAAAATAAACAACGAAACTTGAATTATTAATACGTTGGTGCCAGTGCTTTATTTTTTGATCTTACAATTTGTGCTTTCATTAACTAATCGGAAATATTGTCAGTTGATGGAAGGTTTACATGTCTGTCTTGTCATTCATTCTCGGCAAATTAATAAACAAAGTAGCTGGGATAACTGTTTGGGCCTGGCATGGCCAGGTGGTTAGAACACTTGACTAGTAATCTGCGGCTTGCAGGTTCGAATTCTCGTCATACCAAACATGCTCGCCCTTTCAGCCGGAGGTGCGTTATAATGTTAACTTCTATTTCAGTATTCGTTAGTAAAAGAGTAGCTCAAGCGTTGGTGGTGTGTGGTGATGACTAGCTGTCTTCTCTCTAGTCTTACACTGCTAAATTAGGGACAGTTAGTGCAGCTAGTCCAGGTGTAGTTTTACACGAAATTTAAAACAAACAACACAAAAGGAGTACCTGATAACCTATCATATGAACGAGACTACTCAACCATTTTCGATCTAAAAAACATCACTAAAACGTTAAAAATAAATCACCAGAAGAAAACAACATTCCAGAGATTGTCTGAAACATGGACCAGTCATTTCATTTAAACGCAAACATCTTCATACCATTCCCGAATACCATCAAACTGGAAAAAAAGCATCAGTAAGCAAAGGTATATAAACCAGTTAAGACACCACAAAACCCAGATAAATAGTGGCCAATAAGCTTGACAAATACAGGAGGCAAACTACATGAAAAAATTATATGTCAATGATCAAAATCTAGAAAACGAAATATATTCATACACACACACACACGTCTCTCAGTTTGCGGATGACACAACAGTATGGTATTCATCAAAAAGTCCAATGGAATCAGCAAAACAATTACAACAACAGCCAAACCATATACAGACTTGGTGTTCTGAGTGAAGAGTGAATGATACTAAACCCTCTCAAAACCTAATTTATAATCTTCTGCAAAAACCTAAGAAAAAACGTAAAAAAAACTAAACAGATTTACATAAACATATAAAACAATATAACAAGTCATAGAAATTGCAAAATTCCTCAGCATCACGTATGCCTTAAAATGCACATGAAACATACAACTAAGAAACGTAACAGCTAAGGTAATATCATGATCAAATATCATAAGAACTTAAAAACACAATTCAAATGAAAACAAAATTATCAATATACAAAACATTTGTAAGTACACTAAGATGTCACGGACCATCTTTACTAAAACACACCAGACCGAAACTAACTTAATAAAAACAAAGAAATAATACTTATCGCTAAATAATATGGATATATGTACGTTAGAAAACTACGCAGAACAATTACATTTCTCAATGTTATGCACATGCCCTCAGTGGCATAGCGGTATGTCTGCAGATAGAAACAGGGTGTGGATATTGATGTTATTCACTGTTCTTAAGAATGTACGAAAATCTTCAGTCACGCGGGGCACCTCTTTAGAGAAGTTCAGAAAACACTAGTTAGTGGGAAGACTTGTCAAGCATTAGAGATGCTTACCCAGCATATAAATTTACACTGTTTTCATAGTACAGACTATAAAGAATGAAATCTTAAGTTATTCTCTATGACGTTTCATATCTACGTGAAAAAACAGTAGAATTTTGGCAAAAGTAAACTCAAGGGATGAAGATCAGGTGTGGAAGTTAGGAGCAAGTGGCTGTGTAGACTAGTGTGCAGAAACTTAAGTAAACTATAGATGTTGTACTAATCAATTATTCCGGCATGTTTCAAAACTTTCCATCTCATAAAACGAAGTCTGCTTGTCAAAATATCCCTCTACATATGTTCATGTAATATTCATTTTTGTTATTATATATTAGATGTAAATATTGTCATGTTATTCTTGAACTACTTTTATATTTAAAATACCCTTCATGGTTGACATGGAATATGACTATAATTTTGTAAACTTGCAGTATGTCAGCTTTTTATACAACCCTCTAACTATTCCTAAAACTATAGAAAGAAAGAGATTTGTCAGTTTTTATGTAAACAACATATGGGTAAATACAAAAATTTAGATATACTTATTATTACATTTGTATGATTTGTTTCTATAACGTAAAGTTAGTATCCTGTAAAGATGGTACAATTTCTTAATGCTCTGATTTTGACTGTCCCTCAGAGATAGATTGAAGAAAATCGAATGAGTCAATTTACTTGTGATATTAATTAAATTACAACTTTAAACTGGATTAAATAAACTCGTTTACAATAAGTTATTTAATTAAATTATCGATATTATTATATTAATCATGGAGAAGGTCTATTTGAGTTGAACAAACAAAAAATTGATAAATTCTAACGTATATTCAAACGACCGATTTTTGTATTATGTATTGTTTGTTCAATTAAAGTTATGAGATCGGAGAGTTATTTTCTAACAGAAGAAAGCTATACCCGAAATCTGAGCATAAAATAACTACTTTTTATTGTGTTGTCAATGACAGCCATCCAGTGGCACAGCGGTATGTATGTGGACTCACACCACTAAAAACCGGGTTTCGATACCCGTGGTGGGCAGAGCACAGATAACCCATTGCGTAGCTTTGTGCTTAATTCCAAACAATAAATTTGTCAAGTACAAGACAAGCTGTCTTCAGTAATTGGCAATGAATGATAATTAATTATTATTTTCACAAGTACTTTGCCTCTGACGAGAAACCTTCATCAACTGAATTAAATTTATCTAACTAAAGTAATAAATTATAAAATAAAATGAATTCACGTGTAAGGCAAATAACGTCGTGCTATGCAGAAAGGATATGTTTGAGATCCCGCTTACAATGAGTCATAATATAGCTGTTATTGTTTAATTGGTGAAACTCTTTATTTACAATTCTAAATCCCACCAGTTACTGGTAGCAAAATGAGTGATGTGCTCAAGTTTTTACCAGTGCGTTACAATGAATGCTGCATCAGACAAAAACATAAAAATACTAAATATATGGACTTTATCGACAGTGAAAAGTACAAAAACAAATATAAATTACATGGATTAACACAATATTTACAGTAAATATATGCATAAATATATATATATACATACACCACTCTTATTTGTTCTTATATGTTATAAATATTTTATTGTTTTTCGCGACTTTTCAACCATAGGCCTACTTAAGGCCGTGTTATAGCTTGTGCCAGATTTAACAGTTTCCTTTGGATGTATACTGTTAAACTAAGCTAAGGTACTAGCTTTTATTTTATCATGTTATCTATCTTGTGTTTTACATTATATGTTACCGTTGTTTAGAGGAATATTTGTCCACGTATAAGTGGACTGAATGTGAATTTCTTCATTTAAAAACACAACATTTAAAGTAGCATATATCTGAAATACTTGCCATATTTTCTACCAGTTGAGGCCGATGTCTGCGAACAGTCTTAACAGCCTGAAAAACGTCTATTTCTCCATGTTGAACCACTTGCTCTATTACAACGTTAGCCGCACAGTACACGCCGCTTCGGTTACGACCGTTTCTGGAAGATCAAAGTTTAACGATTAGATTTTACGTCACCATTAATTACTTGATCTCATATACACCTACTGAGGAGTTTCGACTACTTACAAATCTCAAAATAATAATAATAGGTTCAAGTTTGTTTTGAATTTCGCGCAAAGCTACTCGAGAGCTATCTGCGCTAGCCGTCCCTAATTTAGCAGTGTAAGACTAGAGAGAAGGCAGCTAGTCATCACCACCCACCGCCAACTCTTGAAATACTCTTTTACCAACGAATAGTGGGATTGTCCGTCACATTATAACGCCCCCACAGCTAAAAGGGCCAGCATGTTTGGCGGGACCGAGATTCGAACCCGCGACCCTCTGATTACGAGTCGAACGCCTTAACACGCTTGACCATGCGGGGCCAAAATAGGTTCAATATTTTTACACTGACTGGTACAATTAACTTCAAGTTATTGCTTATATAGTTACCTTTATATTTTACGTAAGAGTTTGTTATTTATGTTTGAAATATTATTTCTTTTTATGGTTTACTATTTCGAGTAACCTTGTTTCAAATTTCAAAGAGTCGATACCAAGTTAGAAACAGCACAAAATACCATACAAGAAACAAAACAAGAACAGAATCAGTACCGAAAACATTCTATTTTATACAAGTTACAGAATTACCACAATAATCTTTGTGGTTTTGATCTATTAAAGATACGAAGGCTAAGCAAACCATAAACCAGACATTACTACCAATCGTCGACAGCATAACGATATAATTCAAATTGACTTACATTGCTCGAAAGAGCTGAAAGATAACCACAATTTATCGTATTAAATTCGCTATAAGAAGGCAAAAGTCACTGCTATAAAATAATAGCAATTATAGTCCTTATTTCATATTTAAGCAGGCATCTAAAGTTAACATAATTTGCCATTTAGTCGACGCTTGTAAATGAACATTAGGGAAAGGTGGCTTTACACCTTTACTGTTTATGACGCTTCGCTGTAATATTGGATGTATTCACAACTTATAGAAGCCTGGTATCGATGTTATATATTTAAAGTCATCTATTAATAAAGCTCTGAGATAACCTCGACTCTCGGTTTGAAATACCTTTTCTAAGGTATCTTTACATTTGGAGTCACAAATAAGACGATGAAACGCGTTTCATAGGTTTTCCCCAAACGATCAAAGGGCTAAAGTGTGGTAAATAAGCAGAACATATTTCACCGAGGAATGAGTTGACAAGCTTAGCAAAGTGGGTATGTGTTATCGCTGTGTTGAAAACAGGGGTTAAATGCGCCAACATGTGACAGTAGAAAGGGTCATATGATGTAGTTCTTATAATGTGTGTCATTAGTAATATTTCTTTGCAGAATATAAAAGACGGAACTCACACCAATCCTTGTGCCAACTGGATTTGTTTCCAGAATATTTATCTCCATACGAATATGCCCCTGTTATCTAGCAGCGAGTGAAAGGATATTCATCCACCAAAGAATTATTTGACTAATGAACGTGTTATTAGCACCTTTGCAAGCGAGGTGTATTGTACCTTGCTTTGAGCAAAGTGCACATCATTGACGTTGAATCGTTTGTATACTGAAATATCATCTGGATGCAGTTACGAACATACAATACAGACTCAGAATAAGATGCAGCTGTTTACTGGTGGAAATATGTCTAACTTGCCTAGTTTTCAGAACAACTTCGCCATAGTTATTTAAAACGTTCTACTTTCTGCTAACAACATTTTTATTGTGATTCTTCGTAAACAGTATGATGTGATTAGCCATCTTTCTTTCGTGCTATGGGTGCCTATGTGAGTGAAACATCCAAACATCATATTTAATGTTTACTAATTATTCGTGAAGAACTTAGAGAAATCTTTGATTCACTTTAATGGGGAAGAGGTTATTAGGATTATATCATAACGACGATTTTGCTTTGTCATAGCTGTGTTACAAATTATGATTATATTCAAATATTTTGGACACTGTACACCGAATGTATAAATCTTAATTCCAAAATTCAAATTATAGACTTACGCTGAAATTACAACGACAGGTCCATAACTGCTTCTTTGACGCCATCTTTCAACCATATTCATAAGCTCGACCAAAGCGTTAGTGGAAGTAGGAACTTTGTATCCGTTTGGCCAGCACGTGATCTGAAATAGTTGTGTTGTCTTGGGTTCTGTTCTCACACCAGCCATAAGCTCGGTCAAGGAAACTATCTTAATTACGTAAAGAAAGGTAGGTATTGACAATCAGTAATAATTAAACGACCTTTTCTAAAGATAATTAAAATATAATAGAAAATTTGAGATTAATAACCACATTTGAACGTTATTAGAACATACAATAAATGGAATACTGCTGACTGAGAAAGACAATACGTAAAACAAATTCTAGAGGCTGTAGTAAGATAAAATAGGCATATTTATTATATTTTAAAAACAAAATCGCGATCTGTTGTTGTATAAGTAATTCTAATTGTTTTTTCTTTTTATTGTATAATGGTTACCATACCGTTCGCCTCCCAGTGGTACAGCTGTATGTCTGTGGACTTAAAACGCTAGAATACGGGTTTCGATAGCCGTGGTGGGCAGAACAAAGATAGTCCATTGCGTAGCTTTGTATTCAATTTCCAAAAACAAAGAAAACCGTGCATGTCTGCGTATCAGAAAATTCAAGACGTGAGTCTGCGATGCGCAATAGAAGACGGGCCCGCACTTTTATTTATGAGACGCTCATACAAGTAACAGATAGTTCCACCATGTGCTTAATAGTAGCCGTATAGGTGGTGAGTGTTACTGATTAATTGTCAATAGGGTCTTTAGTCTTTCAGTTTAGCCTATGTTTCGCATAAGGCAACATTCAAGCTAGAAAAAAAACTCACTTTTTATGTAAAATCTCAATATAATATGACATATGCCCGCTATACACATGTAATAAGTAATTTACGAAAGCCATTTCGTGTTTACGTATCACACAGAGAACGAATGGTTTGGTTTGGTTTGAATTTAACGCAAAGCTACACGGGGGCTATCTGCGCTAGCCGTCCCTAATTTAGTAGTGTAAGACTGGAGGAAAGACAGCTAGTCATCACCGACCACCGCCAACTCTTTGGCTACTCTTATCAACGAATAGTGGGATTTAACGTCACATTATAACGCCCCCACGGCTGAAAGGGCGAGCATATTTGGTGCGACGAGGATTCAAACCCGCGACTACAGAGAGAATGAATACATTAATTTACAAATTCTTAAAGTGATACGTCATTTAACTGGTGATTTTTGTATCCAGCGTGGTGATTTGTGTTCTGTATGCACTAAGTGCGTGTTTCTGTGTTTTTTCTTACAGCAAAGCCACATCGGGCTATCTTCTGAGCCCACCGAGGGTAATCGAATCCCTGATTTTAGCGTTGTAAATCCGTAGACCTACCGCTGGACTAGCGGTAGGGATATGCACCAAGACTATTATCATGTTACTGGATTAATAATAACGTCTGATTTGTTTGTTCTTTGTAAGCAAGCACAAAACCACACAGAGGGCTACCTGTGCTTTGCCCACCACGGGTATCGAAACGCGTTGTGCCACTGGGAAGCAATAACTTCTGATCAAAGTAAACTACCAACTAGATCAGAACTAAAAATATATACATAGATATGAGAGTAACTCAATAAATATAACATATATTACTTTTCATTATTATAATGTATTGTTTCACCAGTTTGGTACCTTTCCTATTAACTCATGAGGTTAGAATATCCCAATGGGCTTATGTTAGTACTAAATTAACATAATAAGCTAATAGCGCAGGATAATTATTGTAATAAAAATAACAAACACAAATTTAAATTAGAAACAATAAATATAAATGTATATATATAACATGTTGTAAACAATTCATTTTGGCGTACTGTAATAAAAGTTTCATTTGTTTATGCCCATGCCTAAATAATAACTACCACGCCATGACTTGGCCAGCTTAGTAGATTTCGGTTAGTTCTAAATTCGTAAGCTAAGCTAACAATATGAAACAATCTTTATAATCATAACTAATACTAATAAAAATTAGTTATTAATAACCAATATTGTTAACGAACGTAACCTTAAAGAAAAGATAGGGTATAACTAACTTACTATTGTTGCTAGAAAATAAAACCTTTTTACAACTCCTGAAATCCTTTAAGACTGAGAGAGATGCATGTCCCCGCATACATACGATTACGTGGCCAAAGTCGTTATATCAGACTATTAAGAATGGATAATTTGAAAACATTTGACAAGTCGTAACTTTTGAACGAGAAGGATAAATGAAAAATAAAATATCAAGTAAGAGAAACAGGTGTGTGTAATATGTACCTAAAAATCAAAATTACCGCAGAGAGAGAAAAGAAACATTAGAATTAAATATATCATGACACTTTACACGCTATTCTATGTGAATAATATTAGTAAACTAGTTATTAACCAAAAAGTTGTATTGTAATTTAATATCACCTAATACACTGTTCACGGTGTGTCACCAAAACATGTTGCTTTTCACAGATTTATATCAAGTACTGAAGGAAGTTATATTCTTCTATAAAGTTCAAGGATATATCGAATAAACCAATACAAAGGAACGCCTTTATACTTATATTAATAAGTATATCCAACATCTAAACACGCCCTCTACATTCCTACACTCAATTACAAAACCACCTTCAAACACGTGGTCAGCTATCGGTCAGTTACCTCTTTCATTCTTTGTGAACCTGACGATGACCGAAGAAGGTTGTTCGCTTCTCTACACAGAATTTTCTCAATCGATACCAGCCATTTTTACAGATATATTTTTCTCTATAAGTGGGTTTTCTCGTCATCACGGATTACAACTGTCTTTACTTTTTACGTAACAAACGAAATGGATGGCAGCTAGCCAACATCATCAGTTTTGGAGTTACTTCTTTACCAACAAAACGTGGAATTGACCATAACATTATAAAGCCCCTACAGTTGAAAAAGCAAGCATTTTTGGTGATGGAATTCTCATAGGCAAGCTTCAGCTTGCGAATCGCATCCCCAAACCCCAAGAAACCTAGATCATGCTAGGGTAACTAGCATGTCCATAAGACTGATTGGGCAAAAACTTGATTTTGTAATTTGTCTTGTAATTACGCACAAAACTATACAATGGGATATCTGTGTTCTGTCCACCACATGTATTGAAACCCGGATTTTCGCGTCGTAAGTCCGCAGACATACCGCTAAGCCAGTGAGGGCTCGATTTTGTAAAGAATACCTATTTTAAATAAGGTTAATTAATATATGTATAATCTATTATAATGCTTGAAACAATATCTATAAAGACTGGATAATAATATAAACGTTATAATTGCACGTTTATAATAAAGAAAGTGATCACTTTCAAACATTTTAGACAATTACGAATACAACTGAATATACACAGTCGACATTGTTTACTTTAATTTATCAATAGTAGTCCAAATCTATGTTGTTAGACAGTCTTTTAAACAGTTTTTAGTGAGCAGTAGTTGTCAAAAGTAGCTTATCCAAGTAGCAAACACTCTTCGCTGTCAGTCTAGTTGAGTAGCACTATACAAAATCAGTTTACGTGAGTAGCATTTTTCAAGGTCAGCTTATGTGAGCAACATTCTTCAAAGTTAATCTAGTTGAGTAGCACTACAAAATCAGTTTGTAAGAGTAGCATTCTTTACTATCAGTTTAGTTAAGCATCACTGTTCAAAATCAATTTAGTTAAGTAGTAAGCTTCAAAATTTGTTCAGCTAAGTAGCATTCTTTAAATTCAGTTTAAATAAGCAACGTTCTGCAAAATCAACTCAATTGACTTGGGCTCTCTGCTCTCAGTTTAAATGAGTATCACTTGACAAAGACCGTTTGATTAAACAACTTTTTAAAATAAACAAGATTATTCAAATTGAAGTTAATCAAAATATATTATTTACGTTTAATAATACACACAAAATGAGCTTATGGTATGCATCAGATTTGAAAGCGTATTTTAAACTACAAAAAATCGTTTTGTGAGATGCAAAGTTTTTTGAAAATTATATAAAATTAGTTCTTATAACTAAAAATAAACAATTATGAATATTCTCAATTTCTTAAAAACATGAACATTTTGACTTACGCAAGAATATAAAAGTAGATTTGAATTTTTATGGCACAACATGTAAGCGTGAAGATTGGAAGGTATTGGGGAAATGAATATTCTAAGTTTGTAATGGTAAAAGAAACTGTATTTTTATATCACGAAGAGCATAAGGATCTTCAATACTCTAATCCATTTTTAAGGAAAGCATAAGGAAAAGTTGTCAGACAAATATATAATATACAGTAGCAGGTCTCCACTTCCAAAACTTAACGAATTTTAAAACCTACATTACTTTCGGTCAACTAATTTTGGCATTGAAATTTCTTTCGTCTTTGTTCTTAGCTGACTATCAGTTACGTTATTATTTGCTATTTTTATTTTCAAACCGTGAATTTACACATTTATCTCTGTTACAATCACAAATGTGCTTTTCCATAATATGCACTGAAATACTGTGCTATTACCTACAACGATTTTACTTTGTTTATTTTTACTTAAGTACAAAATTGCACAATGGGTGTTTGTGTTATGCCAAGCACAAGGGTCGAACCTCAAATTTTCGAAATATAAGCACTCTGGCTTACCAGTGAATCATTGTGTGACTGCTTTATTTTATGTTTTAGAATATAACACGAAAAACTGTTAGTATTTACCTTCTTATGAACACGAAAAATCCACGTTTTGATGTTGGAATAGTGACTATGTGAAATCATATCAACAGTGAAAACAGGACCATATTTTCGACGTTTCTCTTTTTCTACTGGCCAAAATGGAGGGTAATTCTAAGAGTAAATTTACCAAATAAATATAAGTTTATTAAAATAAGTGATATGTTATAATATTTTAAATATCTAAAGCTTCGAAATAACAGTACAAAAAAGTAGGCCTTTTTTTCTGAAGTTAAAATAAAACATTACAGAGTCAATTTTGTATAACACTATATAACAAAATTTTTACTTCTTCTTGTTCCTGGGCAGAAAGTGTTATTTCCCAATTGCTTTAAATGGAAAAGAAAACCTATTTTTCTCTTCAAACTTTGCTTCTGTGACCTGGGTAATGAAATTTTCAAATTTACCCATTTTCCACGTAGATTCAGTGCTGAGTAGCTGATAGAAAATTTTCTCGAACTTACAAGACTTTTCAAGAACTTTCTATAATAACTTACAAGAATTTTTGAGAATGTTGTAGAACTTACGAGAATTTTCAGGAACCTTTTAGAATTTTCTAGAACTTTCCATATTAATATATATATAGGGTCTCACCACGCACCACTTCAGTTTAGTTCTGGCTGCCTAAGTGAAAACATGGACCTATCTGATTTTATCAGAGATGGCATCAAAAAGTTGCAAGCATTCTCCAGATGCATTCTGCTATGTAGGTGGCCAATTTATCAAGACAAGAGCGAAAAAGTACTCTGTGACAGCATCTACTAAAGTGTGTGAAGCCTACAAGGCATATTTCGGCATGCCTGTCGGGGATCAAAACAAACCCTGGGCACTGCAAAAAAAAAAACTCTAGAAGGTAAGACGGAGATTTTTGCTTGCTTGAATAGTAAGATTTTATATTATACAAATTTTAGACCTTTTAAAACTTAAATATCTTTCATTTTTTTTTAAATTTCCAATAGTATAGAAAAAATATCACATATAAAACATTTTGCATGAATCTCTGGTACATTAGTTGTGGATGAAATAAATTTATTCGTCATAATAAGAATTTTATTTTGCTCTTTTGCAGGATGGTACAGAGGGGAAAAGGGAGCCATGAAGTTTGCTATTCCAAGAATTTGGTGTGAACCCACTGACAACTCAAGCAATTACTACTTCTGCATGGTGAACCCTTCCAAACTTCGGGCTGGCAATAATGCATCTGCTATTATGTATCCGGACCTTCCATCATTCATTGCCCCAGTGCCATATTGCCCTGAGCTTCCTGTAGTCACTCCACCAGAGAAAGCAGCCATCTCGAAAAACTATTCACTTCTAAACATTTTTGATCAATTTTGTATAACTTCAGTATCAATACATGTAAATCTTGATTCATATGTTGTTTTATTCAGACATTAAATGAATGAAGATGTGCAATTTTGCCCGTTTTTACATAGAAAATAAGTTAATTTCTAAATTTCATAATCCAGGTCACAGAAGCAAAGTTTGAAGGGAATAATGGCCATTTTTGTACTTTTACAACATAAGCAATTAAGAAATAACACATAATATCCAGGAACAAAGTTTGTGTTACATAGTGTAATATTATATTTATTAATCTTCCAATCAAATTACATATTCTTCTTATGTAAAAATTACGGGAATTTAAGAGAAATCTTCACCTAACAATCGTCTAGCGTAAAAAGAATAAATGATTCAATATAATCAAATGAAGCCTTAAACAAGCCTAAAACAAGATAAAGAACATTTTCCAATTATATTTCCTAAACATAAGTAGAAAAAATATTAAAATCATGCAAACAGTAAACGAACAAAGGTAGGGTTACTGGGTTATAACATAGTGTCAAATAATAACTTACTACGTGAGAAAAATATAATAAGGTTTAAAACTTTGTGTATCACGAATACTGGTCAAGCTAGTAGGAAGAACATAACAAGCTATATTTATTTGTGTGTGTCAGTAGGGTATTGTGCGATATATTTTATTTGTGTTTACTAGATGTGGTTTGTTTGTTTGAAATTAAGCACAAAGCTACACAATGGGCTATGTGTGTTTTGCCTACTACGGATATTGAAACCCGGTTTCATGCAGTGTAAGACCGCAGACACACTAGGCTACTAGGTGACGTTATCAGAGCAGAGCACACCATGCTGTATTTCATTTATACGTATTATGTGACATTAACAGGGCACACCATGCTGTATTTCATTTGTGCTTATTAGGCGATGTTAGAAGGAACAACTTTTCTTAACAATGTTTATGCCTGTTGGTTTCAATGCTTCGCTAGCATTCGGCGTCTACACCGTAACTTTCAAGGACGTATATGTTTCACTAACACAGCATGTGAAAACTTCGAATTAAACCACTAGTTGCCAAAAATCATACTCACAATTTAGTTTTCAAATCTGAAAATAACATTTAATTAATTTCCTCGAATTTACATTTTTTGTAACAATAAAGTTGCAGCATTATTTTACAAAATAAAACATCAGAAAATTTAAATATACGTTGACAATATTTTAAACCCTAAATTTGAATTACCGTTATAACAAAAAATGTTCTAGTCAGTTACTAAATGTTATAACAGTTATTGTACTCTTCATTTTTATTACAACTTCTTAAAAGTTTAACAAATCATGGGAAAATATTAGTATGGTTGGACGAAAATTTAAATAACTCATTTTTAAAGTATACACGTAAGAACGTATTATATTTTATTAATTTCAGATTTTCAGTTTCAGTATTTTATTTTCAGTTCCCCACGGTGGCCTCAGCAGATAGTTCGATTTATTTTTGCTATGAAAAAAAACACAGTATTCCGTTTCTAAATTCTGATATTCTATTGGAAGAATTTCTTATACAAGTTTGTTATTTGTTTACAGTTTCGTTATTTTAATTATATTTTGGAATACTTTTATCTTGTTTCTTAATCAAGTATAATAATAAAACCGGCACCACTCTCGTTGAAAGGAAAATGGAAATAACTAAAACAATAAAAAAGGAAAAGTTAAAAAGTTGGAATTCCTTTGTTCGTTATATATCATTCACGAGAATTCAAATAATCTTTGGTTTGAGTACACACAAGCACTCACTTTTCTATGTAACGTTTTTATTGGACTGTCATCTGCTCACCAATTGCATAGCAAAATTTGTCCGAAAAAATATCAACCAGTAGAAAATAAAATTATGCAAATTATTGTTATTAGAGTGACTTCAGAACCGCTTATTTTTATTTTAATAACTGGCTTTAATTAAAGATATAATGTTAAAACACAATTATTAGCAGTAAAAGAAATAAATTTAAACAAATTTCGTGATAAAGCAGAAAATTAGAGCCATTCGTATATTTTGCACTGTAACATCTATAGCTGAGTTTACTCACATTTGATGGCGTAGGATTACAGAGGACGACGACCGAATTACAGTCATGGTCATACACCAGTGACCATAAATCTGCGACTGTTTTTTGTAATGGCCACTCTGCAACGATGTATTCCTTCGACCTAGTGTAGCCCTGTTCAGAATTATTATCATGAGTTAGTAGCCATTGATATCACAAATTGTGCCTTCTGTTTATGAGACTGTATCTGTTTATTTTCAATAACTAATTACATGTATCTAATCAGTAACACTTGTGAAAGAGACTTGTGACAGAACATCAGTTTGCTTGTTTTGAACTTCGCGCAAAGCAGCTCTTGAGCTGCTCTTTTACCAACGACTAGTGGGACTGATCGTAACATTATAACGCCCCCCCGGCTGAAAGGGCGAGCATGTTTGCTGTGACAGGGAATCGAACCTGCGACCCTCGAATAACAAGTGGAATATCTTAACTACTTGGCCATGCCGGGCCCAGAACATCAGTATAATTACACGTGTACATAAGAAATTTGTTCAATTTTAAAAAGTCTATCAGTTTGTGGTATTCGATGTCACTAATATAAATGTTTCGTATATCGTTAAGTTGCAAGACTCTAAATAGCACACTACTGGTGTAGGTAAGTGCTTTAAAAGTAATGGTATTCTGATATTTATAATTATCATTACCATTAGATTTTAAAGGTCGTTCCTTTTAGATAAATTTTTAAATATTGTTTTCATTACAATCATGATTATTATTTCGCATTTTGCTGTATGAAAGAATCTAAGGTAACCATGAATTTTTAAGGTAGCAATGACCATTTAAAGATTGACCCGAATAGTTCAAAAACCGTAATTTTTCAAATTTAGCCTAAATCGAAAGTTTTAACCCTTTTCTACATTTCGCCTCAACAGTTACTTTTTCAAAACGCAGTTTTCATTGACAGTCACCAATTTTTTAGCATATCTTCATTATTACAGCCAATATCGGCAGGAAAATTAGTGCACTTGTTAACATTACACTCTTCTTTAATATTTTCTCAATTCAAAAAAATTGTTACGAGTCTAATTACCACTACTAAAGTTTTAAATTCAAGCCATGAGGATGTTAGCAAAGAGCATGTGCACCAATTTTCACGTTTTTTTATCATTTAAACACATGACTTTAAGTATTTCTAGTCAAGTTATTATAAAATTTTGTATTCTTGAATTTACATTTTCCCTTTGATTACCTTAAGTGAGAAATTCATAATAATTACCTTTTTATTCGAAAAGCAAGTCCCAATGTAGCAAGCAAAATCCAAATAAGGTGAAACTTATATAATATTATCAGTACATTCCCCCTTCCCACTGTGGCTCAACGGTAAGATTGAGGGCTTATAACGCTAAGCATAGGGTTTTGTTACTCGCGGCAGACGTTGTGTATCTTTACGCATGACAACAAAATGAACATTACTGGGAGAGAAGGTGTGCGATTATTGACCAAGTGTTTGCTTTAAATTAATTATATACACACTGTTAAACTCGTAATTTTTAGATAATTTTGCTAATAAATGTTGTAATTTTATATACTTTGAGGTTTTTAAAAATAACTCTTCACGTAAACTCTTATTAACGACTATATGTTTTACAGTAAAAACTTACGTCAACAAATACTGCGTTGATGTAGTCAGTGCTGTCGTTGCTTTGGAATGACGTTAGATAAGGCCGAAAGTCGTCAGCTGCCAAAGAAAAAGAAAAACGTAATTTCATGGATTGATTGGAACACGCGTATTGTGTGTTGTTTTAATATATTCTGTTTAATAGAATGAATAAAAGCAAGTTTAATAATTTCATTTAAGTTCACTTACGTGGAACGATGGCAACGTCCCTATTTTTATCTCTGTTTTCAGGTCTATGACCACCAGCGCAGTCACCTATCGACATTTTGGATACCATTTTGCATATTTTCTGAAAAACAAAGTAATTTAAACAAACTGCCAGAAAACTTCACTGATATTTAAAGTTCGAGTAGTACTAGCAAAGCAATATTAGTAAAAAATAAAGAAAATAATTAAGACTAACAATGGTTATTATCTTAATGGATTAAGACCAAAGAGCACAACTCAAACTAGTAATCATTCGAAAATCTTGATCCAATAATTAAACTTAATTATCAGCTAATTGTATTATTCTGTACTAATTGTACTAATCTGTATTATTGCAGATTTTCAATACATAATATTAATTCTAAACTATTGTATTTATTATCATGATGGATTAACACCAAAACGTACATCAATTTACTGGTTAAATATTTCAAGAGGACAAGAAACCCACTTGAAGTAAAAATGTATTATCACGACGGCTGGTACGGGTATTGAAACTTTAATTAAAATAAAGTACAGAACAAAGTTTCGACATTTTTAGGTCCTATTCAGGTTAACAAAGAGAGTTTGCAGCTGACAGTTGCCGGACACATGTCTTATGGACGAGAGTGGTTAAGGATTTGCTTATAAATAGTTAGAAATATTTGTTGTTAGAATTTCCGCAGAAAGTCACACCAGAGCTATCTGCACATAATCTTCCGTAATTTTGAACTGACTGGCGGAAGGTAAGGCAATAACTGAACAGCACTCACTGCCAACAATTGAATTACTCCTGTATTACAGGGATTTCACATTTACTATTTGTCTAAACAAACAGTTAGATTTAACAGTCACTCTCATAGTGCACTCCCCCTCCGTCCACAAAGTGTGAAGCAATTTTATGCGGCAAGGGGCGCGAACTATAAGTTGTTTGATTCATAGTGAGGGCATGCAGCCCATTAAGTCATGTCCGGCTTTCAAAGACTTAGTATTTGGTATTTATAATATGAACATGGACATTTACAGTCAAGTAAGAGACCTCAAAATTCTGATTCACATATCCCTAATTTAGAGCTGCTTATCAGAGAGAGAGAAGGCAATCAATCAGTAGCACCTGTCGCATTCATGGCTAATCTTAAAAGAGTAGGGAGTTGACTGCCATTTCTGTTATCCGCTCGAATCCTGGAACAAGGTACGTTAACAACAAAGACATCTAAGACTTAATTGAAAGGTGGGATGTAATAACTTATGTATATCCAAGAGTACCTCCTGGAAACTCATACATTTCTCTAAAGTGGAAATGTAATAATATATGTAGAGCTTTACGTTGGATTATACTGTAGCTTTACAGTACACACAATAATGGGGTAAAAACTAGTATTTTACTTTAATGTTTTTGTCATCTTGGAGTGGACAATTGCTTCTCCTGACTCCAAATTTGGCGTCCCTGCACGCTAATCACTAGTCCAAGCTCAGTCCTGGTATCAATGAACACGGTAAAATTACAACATAATTAAAATATTGCCTTTTTCAACAAGCGTTTTGGAACCATACTCTTGTTTGGGCTTAGTAAGTATTTAAGAAAATCGTAAGTGCAAAAAAACAAAAAAAAAAACAACTCATAATAAGTAGGAAGAGGAAAATGAGGAACTTACATTAAAGAAACACCAGTTTTAATTTCCATTTCTCATTCAAACTGTTATACATTAAAAGTATTATTCAAAACCTAAACTTTACTATATCGACAGCTGTCATTTTTATTCAAGCAAACGTTTCAATCTTGTTTAATAAATAGTAGCTAAATTCTACTTTGACCATGTAAACAATTATATTATATATTTAATTAATATACTGTCTCCAAACCTGATATTCTTTCTGGTATTCATTCTGCTGGGTAGTGCTGTGTTTTCGAGATTTATGCTTTAGTTTATGGGATAGCTCATTGATGGAAAACCAGGTGACGCCAGACAGATAAGTATCCTCTAAAGCCTCGTAGATAAATTTGTACTGTTCCTAAAACAAAACAGTAAAAAATAATTATATATATCTATACATACAGACATTAAATAAAGAATTTTGTATAACTGTATACTCTCTTTTATAATAATTATAAAAATTTCTCTAACATTAAGTCTTAATTACAAAATCTTTATCGACATCTTCCTATTACTTGCAAAAACGTTTTTGTACCATCCAGCAATTACTTTTAACAACTGTTACAGATTCCAGCAAAATATATTCAAAGTCTAGTAATATAACCAAAATACTGACCCAATATCTAGTGTTAATTACCAACTAACTGTACTGAACTCATATTATTAAAGATTTCCAGTACCTAATAACACTAATGTAACACAAATTTTGTTCCTGGATAGTATGTGTTATTTCTTAATTGCTTATGTTGTAAAAGTACAAAAATGGCCATTATTCCCTTCAAACTTTGCTTCTGTGACCTGGATAATAAAATTTAGAAATTAACCTATTTTCTATGTAAAAACGGTCAAATTTGCACATTTTCATTTACATAAGGTCTGAATAAAACAGCATATGAATCAAGATTTACATGTATTTGTACTAAAGTTATACAAAAATGAACAAAAATGTTCAGAAGTGAGTAGTTCTTCGAGATTTGCGACTGTAATGTAAATCACTTTGACGTATCAGCCCCCAAATATAGCCTGCCATCATGTTTTTGTTATACGCTCCTTGGTAGCGGCGTTCAAAGTCCAGTATATTTTGGTGGAAGCGCTCGCCTTGCTTTTCTGAGTATGCTCACATGTTCTCCTTGAATTTATCAAGATGACAGTTAAGGACATGGACTTTCAGGGACACCCTGCAGCCCATTTTCCCGTAGTTCTTCAGAGCCTCAACCAGTTCCACATAATTTTCTGCCTTGTGATTGCCCAAGAAGCCCCGAACCACTGCTACATAGCTGCCCCAAGCTTTTTCTTCCTTCCTACTGAGCTTCTTGGGGAATTCCGTGCACTACAGAATCTTCTTTATTTATGGTCCAACGAAGACATTAGCTTTGACCTTTGCCTCAGATAGCTTAGGGAAGAAGTCTTCAAGGCACTTATCAAGAGTGGTGACAAATTGTTTCATAAGACCCAATTTTATGTGCAATGGTGGGAGCAACACCTTCTAGAGGTCCACCAGTAACTCACACTTGACATTGTGCCTTCCCCAAAGAACTAGGTCCGTTTTGGCCAGTCCTTCCTGTTGTAGTGCGCTGCAGTATCCCTGCTGTCTCAGATGCAAAGATAACAGGAAATCTTGGTGAAGCCTTCTTGGAGATCCATCAGGAATGCCATCATTTTGAAGTATCCCAGCCATACTCATTATACTTCAAGGGGCTTCTAGCAAGATCTTGACGCTATTCTATTCCTTTTGAGGTGCACCGAATGGGCCAGGGGAAGAGACGATACTTATTCCCATTATTCAGCAGCACAGCTTTGAGGCTTTTACAACATTCTAGAAATTTCTTGAAAATTCTTGTAAGTTCGAGAAAATTCTCTATCAGCTACTCAGCATTGAATCTACCTGGAATATTTTGAAAAATGGGTAAATTTGAAAATTTCATGACCCAGGTAACAAAAGCAAAGTTTGAAGTGAAAAAATAGTTTTTTTTCCATTTACTTTAGGCATAAGCAATTGGGAAATAACACTTTCTGCCCAGGAACAAGAAAAAGTAAAAATTTTGTCACACAGTGTAATTATTCTAAAATGTTATATTTATTATTTAAACTTACAATTCTACTTGTAATATGTCAACATCTAACATTCTCTTAAACTAATAAATTCATCGACTAGTATGATTCGAAATGAATAAATCTAGTATAGCTTAAAATAGCCAAAATAAATTTATGACACATATCATTCATTTTCCATATACACTCTGTATAAAACAAGTAGTTTGAACATCAAAATTCCAGTTACGGCAGATAATAAATTCTTCACTTATATCAAAGTTCTTGTAGACGTCGCCAGTTTGTATTATGTAACGTTGTAAGGTTTTACGTTACATTTATTATAACCGTTAGTTAGATTCACTGATATAAGTTTAATTAGTTTTTATTCTTAAGTTTTGTTTTCGTGGACGTATCAGCTGTCACAGTGGATATTTGTAAAATAGTACCAAAATTCTGAGCGAGTGGTTTTTCAAGATGCTGAACAGTAACAGCTATAACATTTTCTTTGGATGTAATAAGAAACGGGAACTCAGCTAACCACGTGTCAAGTCTTGCAGCAGAAAGATAGAGTATTTATTTAACATTAAATAGTTGAGAGAGTTTTTTTTTACGTGTTTATTTATGCAACCTCCCAGTTCCATTCCAAATTCTATTTTAAGTTGACTGGTTCCCTGATAAGCTGATAGCCGGAAAGACAAAAACAAGATGTGAGCAAAACTCTTGTTGAGTGTTGTTAAGATTGAAAAAACAAACAAACAATTTCCATGTAATTAAACTTAGAAGTTTCCACAAGTTTCACAAACTTTTACTTTTGTAAATAAAATGAATGGTTTATAGACTTAGGAAAACAATCAACAACAAGCACACAAGAGAATTTATTATGATGAAACGTTGTATGACTAGTTTCAGAAGGAATATATAATACGCCAGTGTCGAGAGTAGTTCATGGGATACTGTTCAGCATTTTCCAAATAGTTAGAGACTGTGTTCCTTTTTGAATTTATTATATTATGTTATAGGGTATTAGGCTTAGCTTCTATGTGTTAGATCATTTTACAAAGACGAAGCTTATCTTATTTTTACAAAAACAAAATGTAAAAAATATCAATTTCTAGTTGTTAGAATATCTTGCTGGATGTTGCTATTTTTTATTTCTAGGCACAATAACATGATAGGAATAGAGTTTTTATTCTATGTATTCTAAAACTGTATGGCCGGCATGGTCAGGTGGTTAAGGCACTTGACTCGTAATTTGAGGATCGCGGGTTCGAGTCCCAGTCATACCAAACATGCTTGCCCTCTCAGCCGTGGGGGCGTTATAAAGTTACGGTCATTCCCACCATTTGTTGGTAGAAGAGTAGCCCAAGAGGTGGCGGTGGGTGGTTATGACTAGCTGCCTTCCCTCTTAGTCTTACACCGCTAAATTACGAGCGGCTAACGCAGATAGCCCTGGTATAGCTTTGCTCGAAATTCAAAACAAACCAATCTAAAACTGTACGGTCTAATTAATGGACAGCAGGCCGCATGAAACGCCTGTGCTTGACCTAGGAGGGTCAGGTTCAGTTCCTTCTTCCTTTATTGTGTGTAATAAGATGGCAAATGGCATATAGTCATTCACGAAATCAAAGCTTGAAACATTAACGTGATACAGGAGTAAACATTGATTATACTTCCTTCTTCAGCAGTATGTCAATGTATAAAATTCTTATTGCATTCTGTGCTATTTTACTATTTCTTTTCATTTGATCCCATATATTCAGAAACAATTTCATACTAATGCTTTGTTGTATACATACACACAAAAAGTTCCATAGTAAAATGTCACTTTTTTCACTCGAAATACTTACCAGAGGCGTAATAAAATTCCCCATTAAATACATAAGAAATATCTAAATCTAAGCCAGGGGAAGGAATCAACATTTTCCATCGTGTATTTTTTATCGCAAATTTGGTAATCAGCAAATGTGCTGCCTCACGTCATCGCTAATATCGCGCGCTATATAACTGCCACAGACTCCGCCCATTAAGTAACGTCAATCTGGTTGAAATGTTTTTTACCGAGTGTGTGTTGTTTTGCATGCGCTTGCTTTATTTGTTTGTTTTGGAATTTCGCACAAAGCTACTCGAGGGCTATCTGTGCTAGCCGTCCCTAATTTAGCAGTGTAAGACTAGAGGGAAGGCAGCTAGTCATCACCACCCACCGCCAACTCTTGGGCTACTCTTTTACCAACGAATAGTGGGATTGACCGTCACATTATAACGCCCCAACGGCTGGGAGGGCGAGCATGTTTGGCGCGACGGGGATGCGAACCCGCGACCCTCGGATTACGAGTCGCACGCCTTAACACGCTTGGCCATGCCACGCCACATGCGCTTGCAAGCATATTTTTATTGTGCAACTTTCAAGTGTTTAACTATATTTTGTTTTTAATTCCATAATATAGATAAGTAGATAATTCAAAAACGAAAGAATCCAGATGATCGTGAACACTCAGAAAATAAAGACAATTTAATTTCTTCTGGTATTACTGCCGAAAAGAAAATAGCGCGTGACTGGAAAAACGTGAAACGAGAATTTACTGAAAGTTGGGAGTTGAAATTTGCAGTGATTAAAGCAAATAATAAGCCAGTGTGTCTTTTGTGTAACATAGTTTTTAAAAATAATAAAGTATGCAACCTTAAGCAACATTTTAAGAATGTTTACAACGAATTTGATGTAAAATTTCCAGTTTATAGCAAAAATCGTATGAATAAAATTAGCTGTCTGAAAGCACAACTTCATGAACAAAAGGGAGGCCAAAAAAGATTTTTATGATCAATAGAACTAGTTACGTTAGATAGCTATAAAGTGGCTTGGATTCCAGCTCAAAGAAAGAAATTATTTTCTGATGCTGAACTAGTAAACGAAATATTGATTATGGTCATTGAAACTCTGATGGATAAGTATGATTCAAAAGTAATAGATATTCTTCAATAAATAATTTGCAATTAAGTCGAAAAAAATCTTCCCGCAGAATGCTAGAGTTAGCGAAAGACATAGAAAATCAGTTTCTTGAACAACTAAAAGACTGTCTGTATTTTTTTTAGCACTAGATTGATATCTTGGGTTCGATATGTAACTTCAGATCTTCAAGTGAGGGAAGAAGTATTTAGCCTTTGTGGATTACGAGATAGAACATGTGGAAAAAACATCTTGGAAAAATTTCTTGAAATGTCAAAAAAATTCAATCTGGATTTTGAAAACCTGGTTTCTGTTACAACAAATGGTGCTCCCGCCATAACTAAGGCGAAAGTAATATTTGTTTTTCTTTTCAAGCAGCATTTATTTGAAAATAATGTGAAGTAGTCCACGTTGCCATCTTTCCATTACATTTTACATCAGGAAAATTTATGTGCTCAGATGTCAGAACGTGATGAACTGAATTATTTGATGTTCATTGTTGTAAAAATTGTGAAGTATATTGGAAGTGGAAGCTCTCTCATCCATCGGCAGTTTGTTGAGTCTTTGAGGAAAAGCAGTGACTGTACTTTTGATGATCTTACTGATTTTGCAAATGTAAGATGACTTAGTAGAGGAAAAGTCTTGGGACGATTTACTTCCTTAGTTCCTCAAATAAAAGAGTATATTGTTGTAAAAGGTAAGATTGAAAATTTCCCGAAAATTGAAACTTTGTCATGGCAATGTGATTTGCACTTTCTGTGTGGCATGATGGCTCACTTGAATAATTTAAATACGAAGCTTCAGGAAAGAGATAAAATAATAAGCGAGCAATCTCAGTCTATTCATGAATTTCATTTAAAGCTAAACCTCCTGGCGGAACAATTACAAAAGAATGATTTTACACATTTTGCAAAGTTGAATAATTTTCTAGAAAATAATAAGGATTATGATTTTTCTGATGCTAAAGATGATCTCTGTGTAAACTGGATCAAAAATCTATCTCAAAAATTTGAATCACGTTTCTCTGAATTTAAAAATTTGAAATTGATATTTGAATTTTTGCGTGATTATTTCAGTTTGACTTAGGAAATTTCAGTAAGGAAATTACATCTTTTTTTGTCTTTGGATAAGTGTGGATTTGAAGACGAGATGCTCACCCTGCAAAGTGTGGAACACTTATATGGTAAACAAAAATGTTTTATCAGAGAGATATGGCTCACTATTCTGATAAATGAGAGTATTTCAGATTTGAAGATAGCAATTTCAAAATTATTTTCCATGTTTGGATCCACATGGGTGTGTGAGTCAACATTTTTTACGCTAGATTTTCTGAAGTCTAGATACATATCTCGGCTTACTGACATAAATTTAGAGGTAGAGCTAAAATGCTCATTGAGCATAGATATTAAGCCAAATTTCACAAAACTTGTTGATGAGCACCCCCATAATTTTCACACTGAAGATTAGTTGAAATGCAATTATTTTGATTGAACTAACCTCTTTCAATTTTTTTTTTTTTGAAGAGTGTGGCCAACGTTGTTTTCATTAGCTACAGTTGTGGCCACTATGAAAAATAAGTTGCTCACCCCTGATCTAAGCGATAAGTTTAAGGTCTAGTAAAGGTAAACTTTTTCTTATAATAGAAATTTAGTGGAAAACAATACTTAGAAATATTATCATCTTGTATGATATAGCTTTCAATTTCAGTTAATTACTTATTCTTATATACATTTTTATCAAAGCATTGAAACGAGCAATCTACAAGTTTTTTTTGGGATGGGTTTAAAGCTTGTGTATTTGTGCACGAATTTAATATTAAATTATTAATGAAATGTTCCATTTCAGCAAGTTGTGAAAGTTGCAAGTTACAGCTCTCCCAATTTTTCCATCCATTGCAGCCTGGTCTTCTAGAAGTAAAAACTGGATTGCTATTTTAGAGCATGTTATAAGAGAGAGTGTATGCTTTTATTACATCTATCATAATAAAATGGAGTGTTCATGTGCCTGTGTGACCGCTATAACATCAAGAGGAAAGAACCTATAAATCTGAAATTTTGCACAAATACTAAGTGAACCCTGAGGGTGTTCACCTGTGTATTATTACTTATTTTTTTAATGAAGCAAGCTGGCGAAAAACCATGCAGAAAAAGAATGGTTTTTCTATATAACAACTAATTTTCTGATACGTACACGTGTTATACTTTTATTCCAAAATAGGTTCAGAATAAAAACATATCGACATAGTCATTTAAAATAAACCAACCTAATAACCCATGCAAAGCTGGGTATTTTTCACTGTTACTTTAATAAAATTTTGGCTAATATTCTAACTACTAGAATGAGCAAAGAGTACATAACGAAATAAAGCACGAACGTTTATTATCTTCCATACGTGCTATAGCCATGAACTATAGTTGACGTTTTCTACGTATACTGAAACAAGGTATTAGACGTTGTCGATGTCTACGTACCGAAACAAGATAACATACATTGTTGTCTTCTAGTATTGAAACAAGGTACTATATATTGTCGATGTCTACGTCCTGAAAAAGATGTTAAATATTGTCAGTTTCCATGTGCTAAAACAAGAAACTAGACATTTAAACTGATTTATATTCACCAAAGCAACGTATTAACACTGTCGGTTTTTACGTGCTAAAACAAAAAGCTATAGGAGTCGCCTTGTTGTTACTGAAACAAGGTGTTAGTCTCTATCATTATTTTCTGTGTGCAGAAAAGGATTCTTGACGTCATTATTTTGAGTGCAATGAAACAAAGCTGACATTTTTGCTCTTTATATTCTAAACAACATATACCAGACGTTGTTATAAATATTCTACATGATGGAAAGAAAAGTCTTATAATGATGCCCCCTCCAGTAATACAGCGGTATGTATGCGGACTCACACAGCTCGAAACCGAGTTTCGATACCTGTGGTGGGCAAAGCACAGATAGCCCGTTGTGTAGCTTTGTACTTAATTCCAAACAATCAACTTATAATGGTCAGTGTGTGTATGTTTGATGTGTAAACAAATACTTTGTATATATATAAGTAATTGTGAAACTATATAATAACAAATATTTTTCACAATATTTATTAGTTGCTTGTCTTTTTTGCTATAGGTCAGCTATAGAGAATCACTTAATATTTTGTATATGCTTATTAAGTACAATAGATTAACGTGTAAACGTAACTTTGTTTTAAGGGTAACAGTAAATTTTCTCACCAATGTTTCTACTACGCCTTTTCTAGCACATCGTATTTGTTTAGTGCAGTTAAAAACATCAACAACTCCGTCTTCCTTCATTAGCTCCATACTTGTGTCAATAACGAGATACGTTCCTGTCCGACCACAGCCATCACTATGAAGAATAAAAATAAGCGGAATAACTCATAGAATATCTGTTTACAATAATAATAACAAAAAGCATGTAACATCAACACTTCTAGAAAGACTTATCTAATTTATTCGCGTTGATTCACTATTTCATATTTATGCTCTTACTGGCGGAAAATTATTTTAAGATAGTTCTTTAGAAACTAAAGCTATACATTGTCAAACCGGTTATAATGCACATAAATAACAAAAAATTAGTTATTGTTATATATTTATGGGTTTTAATCGGTGAATTGTTATAATTTACATCACTTAAATATTTTCAAAACATCGTTAACGCGAAAATATTTATAATCATTTCTAAAAAAATCAAATAGTTTTCATATTCTTCATGAACATTCCATGCATTTCTATGATTTCATAAAAAGTACCATTATTATTGTGAAAGCTGCAACATTACATTTGCAGAAATGATAATATAATCCTTGTTGATCTGTTCCTGACATAATACTGGGGCCGGATGTAGCTTAATGGTCAGCCTGGTGCTTGGTGAATAGTCAGGTCTAAAGCTAGGGCCACGAAGTCATTGAACATTTTATGCGCTTTAGTTGTGGGTGAGTTATATAAGTGGTAGTCAATTCTATTGTTCATTCCAAAGCTAGTCAAAGTTACTGTGACGTCTGGTGCTTATAACTGGCTGGTCAATAGTTCCAAATTTCTGACCTATTTGACCAACTAAATTTGAGCATAAGGTGTCGTTCAGTTTTAAAATATCAATACTGACAGAATATTACAAAATATTTAACCTTGAATTAACTATTAAAAGTTGTTTTCCACAAGTGGCTCAGCGGTACGTTTGTAGGCTCACACGCAAAAGAAAAAGGCTTTTGATACTCGTGGTGGACCCTGCACAGATATAGCCCATTGTGTAAGTTCGTGCTTAACAACAAATAAATAATTGTTAAAATTAACAACTAAAAGGAGAAAGTGAGCATATTCTTGAAGTTATGACTCTGAAAACATTAAACGAAAAAATCACTAATATATATATATACTTTATCCTTCAAAATATCAACCTTTATATCGTAACGGGTTTGGGCCTTAAGCCTATCTCACCTTCGAAATATCATTGTACAAGGTGAACAATGTCTTAAAACATAAATGTAACGTATTCCACTCTTTCTCTCTTTTTTTTTTTTTTAGAGAAAGCAATGGGTAAGAAAACTTCCAGGTGTCAAAACACTAATAGTTACAAATTCTAAGACCTACATATGATGCATGTCAGTTTGTTTATGAATTTCTTAATCTCGATATGAAGCAAACAAGTAAATCTAAAACTGGATGAAATACAAGGTCACTTTCTCCGAATCTCATTCACATTCTGACATTCGTATATTCATCACACACTGAGGGCATACAATGTCACTTGACCTTTAACACATACACACAATGTTACCTAACATGTAGTATATAAGTACAGTTTTACCTTGTATACAAACAACATTCCGGCATCTAACATAAATATGGCATTACATGACCTGTAGTATACACATACACCACACAGATATATGCATTTCAGTCACACACACACACACACACACACACACACACATACATATATATATATATACCTTCAGTGTTTTAACAGTAAGTTTGAAGGTAAGGTTTATAGCTCTAAAACACGTACTCGAAAAACTTTAAAGCAAATGGATACAGATTCAACCACTTGTCTTGTTATATTATTTTATACTTAAATTTCTTAGTAATGAATCCTATTTGCTCTTTGCTTAGAGTGGACTCTTAAGTTTATTTTATAATGAAATTGTTCACTCAAACAACACCTGCAATGAACGATAGGAGGCCCAACATCCGGATGTTCATCCATGTAAACCCGAACTCTTCGTCGAAATTCCAGTAAAGCACTGGGAAATGGAACAGTGTGGGAAGGCCAATTGGTAAAATGGAGTTGTGTAACTTCTCGTTCGTTTCCGTTCTACTCGTAATTAAAAAAAAGTCAAGATCTAGCAGTCTATAGATAAATAACTAGAATATTATTTAAAAATTTTATTTCTATTAAGAAATGTAAAATAACGGTAAAATACCAAAGTACTTGCATAAATAAACAAACAAAGAATACAGAGCTCATATGTTTTGAGTGTGAAAGCCTTTCTTCATTAAAATGTTTCATGACCCACATTTGTCCTACGCTAGTTTGTTTTATATTTCACCCAAAGCTACATGAGGGCTATCTGCGCTAGCCGTCCCTAATTTGGCAGTTTAAGACTAGAGGGAAGGCAGCTAGTCATCACCGCCAACTCTTGGACTACTCTTTTACCAACGAATAGTGGGATTGACCGTAACATTATAACGCACGGTTGAAATGGCGTGCATGTTTAGTATGACAGGGATTCGAACGCGCGGCCTTCAAATTAGGAGTCGTGTGCCTTAACCACCAGGCTATGCCGGGCTTTGTCTTATGCATTTTGTAAGGATATTATTATGCGTAAAAAAGCATTTACTAAACCTTCTCAACAAGTCTTCTATTTAAAAAAGTAAATTGCATATAAAAGCGTTTTGTGGTGGGATATACCGTAACTGTTGATTGAATACACTATCTTTGGACTTTATTAAAGACATCAATCTTTATGAACCACATACGTTCAGAAGTGGGTAAATGTTAATAGTGATAATTCATAAACTTTTATATGGTCAAGTATATGTTTTTTCTACCGATAAAGCTATAATTTATATATTACACTTACTAAAAGAAGTTTGATAAACGCTATTGTTTCGGGTACGCCCAGTAGGTTAGCACGTCGAACTATGGAGATCGAAGGGTTTAGGGTACAAGATATGATGCTGACGAACACGATTCATACTTTCAGATGTCGGTACGTTATAAAAGTGACAGTAAGTCCTCTTGTTCGATGCAAATAGCCGGAGAAAACCTTTGTGGCGGCAGGTACCAGTGACTTTTTCTCCCTTCTCTAGTCAGGAGTTAAAAATTAATGACATCTACACCTGAACACAAGCGGTCTCTTATCAGAACTTAAGGTGCTGTCCAAGATGAAAAATTCCATACCCAATTATATACAGTAATCTTGAAAAAGTATACAGTATTTTATATAAAAAATGTGTTGGCAAAAACTGGAAATATTAAATAATTAAGAAACGTCAATATTGTGTATATAAGATATATATAGCACTTTCTATCCAAATATGACATTTAATTTTAAATCGAGGTAACATGGGTATGACGAACCTTTTTAATACGAACAGTGCGAATAACGAAGTTAGATAGATTTTCCTCGGACAAAAGTGTCAGTTCTATATCTCCATAAGATTCAGGATGGTCAAGTTCGGAAGGCCAGTACTGAACACACATAACCTGAAAAAAAAGTCCAGTAGTCATCACTGTCACTACAAATTGAATACCACACTGCAGCAATGTAATTATTGGCAAGCCGATATTTTAGTCATTTAAAAAGAAAGATGTAAACGATATGTGTTGTGTCTATAAACCACCAGTGTTGTGTCTGCAGATTTACAACGCTAGAAACCGGGTTTCAATACTCGTAGTGGGCAGAGCACAGATAGCCCATTGTGTAGCTTTGTGTTTAACTTTAAAAAAATCTTGTATTGACGGTTAATCGTGTTATGAGCATTAAGATATTCAAGTATCTTTTAGTTTGATGGGTAAAACATTACGTTTGATCTGCTTTTATTTGCAACAACCAATTTTGACTACAATGTTGATATAAGCACATAATAAAAATAATTTAAATGTTACAAAAAGAATAACACGTACATATTTCGGCTGAATAATATATATCTGAATTGTAATGATTGCCTTTTGATTGAAACCTTACATGTTATAATTTTTTAGAGAAAATATCCAGAATATTAATTCGATTATTATAAAATAATTTATTCGTTATTTTGTTTAAAGTGAAGCACAAAACTACACAATTGGTTATTTGTGCTTTCCCCACTACGGGTATCGAAATCCGGTTTCTTGTATTGTAAGGCTGAAGACATTCCGCTGTGCCACTTAACATGTATGCATATATGAGGTAAAATTTCAAACACAAAATATTATCATATAACAAAATAAAACAAACATTACACGTTTAATCCAGGGATGGACGAAGAATTACAAAAGTCAAAGTACGATTCCCTAACTAAACTCTTCAGCTTCCTATTACGATATGTCTAAGTGACTAAAACGTATTAATATCTCACGACTGGTTAAATATCATAACAACTTACTCTTATAAAATCAAACACTTTTGTCAACATCACTATAACGTAAGTGTTTTGTTCCCAAACCATTCGCCAAAAGTCAGCAACTGTTGTCTCATTCGGACCTGAAAAGAAGTAAAAAACAGACCAAAATTATATTCTACATTTGTTGTCTTATTCAAGAATGAAAATTATCTTTTTATTTTACCATATCAGTTGAAAATCCGACAGTTATTACCTTATGCAGATATGTGAAGTAGAGTTTTAAAAATGTCGACTACGTGGTAGGCATTTCGGACATATTGTTTTAAATTATATTCGTTATAAGACATAAATGCTAGGCCTATTATATTATTAACACCACATGCTATATGTAGTCCCTTCGGAATTTTCAAGAATTAGAAGAGTATAAATATTAATAGCTTTTCAGCCACTATATTCACCATATCCACTGCAACGACGTGCTTTACTCAAACGAGACTTCTTCATGCCAGTTTTGGTTGGAACATGCTAAGCCATTTTATACAACAAAAATTGTTATTGTGTGTATAACCCTTTTCAAGTCGATGAAGCGTGATTATAATTACAATTGTAACAAAATATTTAACCTATTAAGTAATGGCTCATATAAATAATATTCCGATCACTATTGTGTCTATTGTATCCCAGCCAGCCTGAAGAACTCTCTCTCGATTAAGAGAAACGTGTCATCGACAATGGATATGGCGAATGTAACGTGGTTGGAATACTATTATTATACATTTTTCTAATTTTTTGAAAATCTCTAAGGGACTATATAAAGAATGCAGTGTTTAAAAATATAATTAGTCTAGTAGTAATGTTTTATAACAAGTACAATCGTTATCATGTTTCACCAGCTTATTAAAGGCGTTCACACTCTAAATGTTGCTTTAAAGCTAAGATATAAATTTAAGAACCTTATTACAAGTTAAAGCTTTTATAGTAAGAAAGATTCGTTTTTAGAACAAATTCGACGTTTCATACTCTGGAGCGACTATAAGAGTGATCGCACAAGTGATCGAAACATTGTAACTGTTCTGAAACAAATCTTACTTATTGTAAAAGCTGTAACTTTTAATAAAGCATACGTAATCAGCAAGTAAATTCAAAACGAAACTATGAATAAAAGAATTGTTGTCTTATTTTAATATGTAACATATTGTTACAAAACTATGGTTAAAGTTGAAATTATTCTGATATGTAAAATACTGTTACAAAACCAAATTGAAAAGTCAGTTACTGTTGTCTCTTTTCAGCATACTGTTATACAGTTAAGATAAAAGTTAAACATTTGTGTGATTCTGCTACGTAAGATGTTGTTACAAAACCATGAGACAACCCAACACTCATAGCCCGCTCCGAAAAACAACACACAAATAAAGTTAATGTGTATATTAATGCAAGAAAACTTTTTCTACCTAATTTGTTAATATATAACACACGATGACAACTTAATTTGTTAGGCTTAAATAACAGTTACATTAATTTGTGATATATGTGCATTTCAACAATTAGCACTATACCAAATTATATCAAAAATTTTATTCCTTTAAGAAATTTACAATAGTAGTAAATGCTACCAAAGATAAATGTAACAAATTCACACTTTAGCGAACATCATCAAAAACAAAAACTAGATGAAAGATGTCTTACCTTGAGTTGCAATATAAGCGTTCGGTTTTAACATACTCTGAAAAATTTTTATTAGAATATATTTCAGTCTGAAACTTCGCATGTAATAAACATTTTATAACATTAGATTAAAATATTTGGTCCAATTATTTTTTGAGGAAATGCACATGTTAGATTCGATTGAGTGTTAAAGGGAATTTTGTATCATTAGAAGTTTCGCATATCATTTAGAAAGTTAAACAACAAAAACAAATAACTTGCTATTTGTTATATAAAAACATGTAACTAAGTAACAATGCATAAACATGAATTATAAAAGAAATGATTATATATATATACACATGTATACGCGTATTACTTATTTATGTAAAATTTATACATAAACTAATTTGTCTAGAAAACATCTCATCATATAGTAGTAAGTTGAAACTTCCTTGTAAATTAGCAAGTTTACAAAAAAAATAAAAAAAACATTGTAGGATATATTTTTCCAAATATATCATTAAATAGAAGGTTTAACTTATTACATTTTCATTTTGGGAATATCGTATATCCTAATACTTTTATGTAATCAAACAAGTTGCTCTTGTTTGAGTTTATTAAACAGATTTTTTCTACTGTCATTAACAGATTTTTTCTTCATTATGGTATGTTTAGTTTTTATATTATTAACCTTTTAATGACAATTTTAAATAACAGCATCTCAGACACACCATCATGACAGTTTGTTTATAGTTTCTTGGCCATCTTATCACAAAATAACAAAAGCTTCTTTGTTTTCAAACTATCATTTCATTCAAAGTATTTCTAATAGCTTCTTGGTTGCTTAACCATAACAGATTGTTTATAGTTTCTCAGTCATCCAATCATAACATAATGAACGCTTCATTGTCTCCAAATTACTATCTACAACATTTCTATTTGTACTACGATTATTTATCTATAAACTCTTTACCCTTTCACAAGTGGTTGTGCTCATTTTATTTTGCGTAATAATGTTTTGTGTATAATTTCTATACCTTTAACACGGTATTTTAATTAGCAGCTTCTCTAAGCTAATTTCCATCATGTTATGTTTGTTATAACTTATTTTTTCACTACCATGATATCTTCTTTATAGTTTTTTCTAACTCCATCATAATATTTTGATTATTGCATCTACTGCTTTTTTTGTTTTTCTTGACAATTTTCCTGCTTCATAAAACATTTAGGGTTACAATCTCTCTCACTCCTTCACATTTACGTTAAATTAGAATTTATTTGTCTCACAATCATGATCTATTTACAGTTTTCTTTTTTTTTCGCTAGTCATTTTGCTTACAGTTTTACTGACATACCTTTATATTTTGATTATACTTTCTTTGCCACATCTTGACGCTTTGTGTATAGTTTCTCTGCCCACCCAACTGTTTTGTTATAAGAATTCTGTTCAATCTTGGCAAACTTTACAGCTTCTCTGCTGTTCATCCAGGATTATGTTATCCAGTGTTACAATCAATTTATCTTATATTCGCATTTCTCTTTAGTATATTTGTTATTCTATATGTTTTTAAAGCGCTACAATGTGAAATTCGTATTAATTACCGCTTAAGGATTTGTAAGATATGTTTCTTAAGGATTTCCTCAGATGTGTTTTAATAATATTTTAAAGAGAAATTGTTTATTATTGTGGTTATTTTAATGAAGTAAACTTTATTATTTCAGCCATGTTTCCGACTGAGAAATTCTGTAGCCATGACAAACTAAACTAGGAGTAAAAGAAAAATTTATTAGAGTACCGTGATACTCTCCCCAATTATAACAAATTGCATAATACACTGGTCGTAATAATAACAAAACTTAAAGAGTGTCGGGTCACATTGGTGCCAACTTTCACGATTATTCACAGCAAAAACAATGCGTTATTTTGACATTATTCTTTCTTCTTCCTAATCACATCAATTCCTTGTTCAAAGTTATCATTCTCAACTAACATGTAAAATATTTTAGAGAATAAGCCTTCCAAAACCACAAACTTTGGATGTTTTATATAAATTTCTAATATTTCACCGTGGCGACTGTTTATCAGTGTTCACTCTATTGCCTCAATTTCACATACCCTTCATCAAAACATAGGAAAATATTGAACACACAAATAAAATACTTGGCGTCCACTTAATACTTAAAGTTAAATAAATGTAATCACAGATTTAACCTAATTACACATAATATAGTTTGTTCACATGGTAAATATTAGCCACAGACAGAGAAGGAAAGTGATATTTCACAAACCATAATATGAAAGTACGTAGATAGTCTATACTATGTGACGGATTTGCTATCATATATTTATTTTAATATTCATGTTTCTTTATGTTACATTTATATGTAGAAATGTACATAACTTATACTGTTAAATCTGTATTGCGAAACTCCTGCCTATTCATTAAATTGTAAAAGTTTCTCGAATGTAAGAATCAACAATATATATGTGTACATAAAAACTAGTGTATCGACTATATTGATGCCTAAGCAGAAGTTTCTAGCAACTCTCCTCACGCCTACAAATATAACCAACACGACGTGCCAAGAGACAGTATATATTATTGGTTAACTACAGCTGGTGTACTATAAATCTCTGTGATTAACGCTTATTAATCGGAAACTTAACGTATTTGAAAAGGATCGTTTATAGATCTCGAACATTATAAACCATTTAACTTCACTGGATTCACAACAGACATTAATATTTTTACAAAAACACTAAAGAACTTCAGCGGTGGATAACTCGGCGTGTGGATGAAATAGAACGAAGAATACGGAGCTGGCTAGTTCCCTGTTAAGTGAATTGTATCTTTGTCAACTCAAAATTAATTTGCTCCAGTTCAAACAGAAGATTCAATAATGTTTGTAAATTTGCAAACCTTTGTACATAGTTCGCTATTTATAAATGCCATTATTGTAAAAAATTGTGGTATTGTTTGTATATTAAAGTGTATTTTTATTAGAAAAAAGAAAAGTATATGTATCAATATTGTTGGAAAGTATCAAACTGGATACATCTCTACATTTAATTAACTTCTAAATTTAAATTACAATTTAACTCGGTTTAGGCTACTTGAAATTGTAATATTTAACAACTATAAAAAATTAAAACAAAAAGGTATCTCTGATGCTACTTACGTCAATATATGAAGCGTTGATATAATCTGAGTTAGGGATGTCAGGAAGAGATTTCAAAACAACCCTGTTATAATCATCTGTGTTCGGAAATCATAGGAAAGTTATGTTAAGAAGTTATTCTAACTAACCGAAGCAAACAAGTTATTAGAATTTGAACCCATTTCCTAAAATGTGTCTAAAACTTTGTTTTAATTGTCATTGTTTTTTTAATTTCGCGCAAAGCAATACGAGGGCTATCTGCGCTAGTCGTCCCTAATTTAGCAGTGAAAGAAGAGAAGGCAGTTAGTCATTACCACCCATTGTCAACTCTTGGGCTACTCTTTTACTAACGAATAGTATGATTGAGCGTAGCGTTTTAACGCTCCCACGGCTGAAAGAGCAATTAATGTTGGTAAGACGGGGATTCGAATCCACAACCTTCAGATTAAGAGTCAAACAGCCTACCCACATGGTCACGCTGTGCCTTTTAAATTTTTCATGTTTCCCTATAAAAATGTTTAGTAATTAATTTTACAACAATTAACGAATTATTGCCTAAAAGCAGAAGTATAGCTATTGTAGATAATGAAAATCTGTGCAAAAGCTAGAAATCCAAAAAGTTATTAAAATTATCACACGGATTGTTAGATACAGTAAACGCTGTTTTCTTAAAGTCAACATAATAACAAGTTATGAAGTTTTGCTAATATTTATTAGTTATGTATTATCAGATTATTCATTGTAAGCGTTATATTCTTATAACTTTCTAAATGTTAACACTTTCGAAATGACAACTATTTCAGCATAATTTATATTATGTGATCTCCTACTTTAGTTCACATCAAACGGGTGACTTTCGCTAGTAACGTTTAATTTTATCACACAGTAAAAGTATACGACTTTTTATAAATACCACGTTTCTACAATTTGCATTTAATGCAAGGCTAAACAATGGATTCTTTGGCGCTCTATCTACTGCAGCAAAACAAAACTCCGAATTTTAGCCTTTAAGTCCATAAACTTACCGCTAACCCGCCGGTGGGACACTTTACAATAAATCTCATTTATTACTCATAAAACACTGCACAGTAACGTGTAACATTTGTATATAATATAATCAAGGAACAATAAGAAATTGTTAACGGGTGAACAAAATAACATGTTATCATTATCATACTATTTAATTCATACACGAGACAAACTTCACTAGAGACACTAATAATACATATTTTATATATAGACACATATATAATGTTATAATGGTAAACCCACATTGAATGAAATTATATGAAAAGCTTATCGGCGTAGGAAAATTGTGATAAAAACCGTCAGGTACTTAAAAGTTTTATTTTGTTTATTGTTAAAGCACAAAGCAACACAAGTGCTGTCTGCACTGTCTGTACTGTGCCTACCACCATTAACGAAACCCGGTTTTTAGAGTTATAAGCCAACAGATGGGCTTTCCGATGGGCCACTAGGGGCATTACTTAAACATAGGCAGTCTTAGACTAACAAGTTCTTGTTGTCTATTGCCTAATTTTTTCTCTACGTTTCGTACGATTATAGAATTATAACATCTAAATTGAAATCTCAGTCACATACAGAAATTCTGATTTGGCAAAAGACATTAAAAATATATCTGTGAAAATTATTAAACCTTAGACTGGTTTGGAATTATTGTAACAATTTATATGTTCAAGCATTTAGCTATCTATAGTTTATATTTGTTTCATAGGATATTCATCCAAATTATTATTAAAAACTCAGCCGGATATGGTCTAGTGGTTCACGTACCCAGGTTGTAAATCAGAATATTGATAGTTCGCGATTTTGTGCAGCCACAACATGTGAAGCATTTCAGAGCTGAAGGTGTGTTATAAGAGTGAGTGTGAAATCCCACTATTCGATCAGACAAGAGTAACCAGAGAGTTGGCCGTGAAAGTTGTTGATTATTTGTCGACAGACAATCTAGTCTGTGAGCTCAAAATTAGTGACAACTATGCGTAAATACTTCTAATATAGCTTTGCGCGAAATTCTGAAACAGAGATATAAGAGTTAGCAAATTATTTAAAAATACACGTATATAAAGGCTTTTACAAAGATAGTTGCACTTATATACACTTCGAATTTTCTATAACAGGTTTCAAATTTCACTGAGCAAATTACAACTCTAAATTGCGAGTAGTTTAATTCAAATAAAATAAATAAAAAATGTAGTGTTAAATAATTTTTACCATAACTTTGATTTAAAAATTGATAAAAATTAAGAGTTCACCAAATTAAATTACTTCATATCAAAACAGTTGTGGTTCTAGAAATTAAGATATAAAAAGTGTCTCAACCATTAAGTTCTGTCGTATCTCTGAAGTACTCTTATATTGAGCAAAATGCACCGTAAGCACTGGATATAGCAAATGTGGTGTGGTTAACATGTTATTATATTATTTTTATTTTCACTCAGCAGTTCTTATATTTACTGAAGGTGAAACATTTGTACTTAAGTAATAATATACGACACCTTTAAAAATTTACAGTTTTAGGTCTAGCTGAGAGCAAACAATTTGAACTCTTTATATGACTGTATGAAGATCAAATGAATTGCTCTTGATGTAGATCATTATAAAATAATTAACAACACTAAAAACAGTTGTTTTCAACAAGTTGTGATTCGTCTACAACACTTCCTGCTCGTGGCATCCACATTTCAATATTTTATTATATAGAACATTTCCATGGAGAAGCCTCTAAGGATGAGGTAAAAATATTAATTTTCTGACTGTAATAAAATGTACCGACACTCTTTAAAGCTACATTTTATATTTTGTTTTATAGCTTCTAGAAAAATCTGGAACTTCGAAGAAATAAGCTCATGCACTTATATTAGGCACAGTTTCAAGATTAACATAAATTGATTCTTTAATTTTATATATAATGCCAATATTACCTTAGTCGAAAGGGATTTTCGTACTATTTGATTGTGTAATACTGATTTAGATTAAACCAACATCTATGAATTTTCCGACACAAGAACAAAATGAACTATGAAAGAATGGGATTTATTAACTAATGGATAACATTAAAGGAATTAATTAAAACTTATTTATAACTATGAGAGATAATTACGAAACTAACTTACAAGGAACAAGTTTTTTGAAACTGTTTTTTCCCTCATTGGCTGGTTTTGAACCATGTCTTGTACTATGAGACTCTCCTTTCGTTGCAAGCTGAAAAGAGACGTCAAATACTGAAAGTTGTTATTCTGTTAACAAAGATAGTTCCTGTAACAAATGATAGTTACTATAATAAATAATAATAAGAATAATGAGATTTGTTATAAGTATTCTCTACCTACCATGCCAATCACATTTACCTTAATTATTGGAAACAAATTGTGTAGGAAAGGGGAATCGAGGCACATTAAAATAAAATCTCCTTTCAAAAAATAATGACAAACTGAAAAGATACCCGTGAATACTCACTTAACTATTTTTGTGACTTTTTTTAAATCTGTTACTTTGTTAAGTATGTCACTTGTTCTACTGTTATGTATTTCAGAAATAAAAATATATAACTGCTGAAAATATTAATAACATAGACAGAAACAATACTTACTGCCAAGTTTTTGAATATTTATTTTTTATAATTAAGGCATAATATCTTTCAAGATACAACTTAACCTCAGCAGATTTAAGCTAGTATGACAATATTTAAGATACAGTTTTGATATTTCTTATAATTTATGGCAACTTTGACATTGTTTGTTAACGATTTCAATAAAACTGTAGTTCTCTGAAACCACAGTTTAAATGGATAAAAAAGCCATATATAAAAACGAAAACAATAGGGTTGCCAGTCACAGACAACGTTCTGAAGAAGTCAACATATAACAGATTGTCCAATTTGATAAATTAATTTACAACCGATCATTTACTGTCTTCTAGGATAGGTATACCAGAGAAATGACAACGATATTCGATTGATTTGTCCTTGAATAAGGAAGGCAGACATAACTTCCATGTCCTATATGACTCAGGCTTATGTTAAAAGCGGTTTCAGATGATTTATATTGCTATTAAAATATAATTTATATTTGTAAGAAGTAAATAAATAGTTCCTTATTTTAGGTTTCTTTGTGTCATCACGTAAAATCCACTAAAAATGTGTTTCACACGTAAAGTCTGTATCGAGTTTATTGGTGATTACGGATTAGTTCGATTAAAATAGTGACATGACTCTTTATTAACACTAATCAGAATCCTTTGGAAGAACTGCCGCCTGACAGTCGCTCCTAAATCGATTTACGTAAGTTTTGAGTACTCATGCGTGATCGGTATTTTCGAGTTAGCCACTCAAAAACAGGCACGTTCCAACAATACATCGATTTTTATAAAAAGAAAAAAATATCTGCGTTGATTACAACACTGTAAGGCTGTATTGTTTATCAATCTAACAAAAGCATTGCAAGTTTGAACTGCTTCTGAAACTTACGTAGAATTAGGGTAAATTTATGCCTCCTTAAGAAGAACGCCTAGAAATATTGCGCTTATCATAAAGAGTATTTAGTATCATACAACTGTGGTATTTGTGGAAAATGTATGAAATAATAATAACGTTATACCACTCATAAAGAATACGTGGAAATACTATCAGGTTGTACTGTTCATAAACAATAAAAAAAGATTGATTCTGTGATTCTTATGTAGAATACCTAAAGATATTGTAAATTGTAAGGCTGTGCTACTTACAGGAAAAGTTTAATACAATCGAGAAGTTGTTATGGTTTTAAACACCAACCACTGAAGAAGCACAGAAACGATACAACTATAAATGTAAAAAAAAAAGTCACATTAGAGTGCAGATGCTTTTTCAAAGTTCCTTTTAATTAGCCCTTTATAAATTACCCATTACCATTTTTTATCTGTAACACGTCTATGTCCAAGACAGGTTATACCTCAAGGATATATACCCTCTCTTACTTTTTCAATGGAACTGACTGACAGTGACATAGATAGAGCACGTTACTTGAGAATAATAAAGTGATTTTTTTTTGCACATAAAACTGCGTTTTCTCATTCTCGAACAGAAGATTTAAAATATTTACTTATTTCCGACGAATCTTTCAGGGAACTATCAAACCTCCAGTAAATGCGCCATAAATACACGTTTTTGATCATTTGAACGTTCAGTCTCTTCATTTGTAAAACTCAGTGAAAAGTCAAAGAATTCACATTTGCTTCGTGATCGAACCTCTAGATATTCTGCAAATGCTACTAGATCACCCTAAGGGAAATCAATGTAGCTGAGAATTTCACATCAGAAGAACAAAAACTTTAATGCAAAGATTTTAAACGCTAAAAGCCGAAGAATTAATAGAACACATGGACCATAATAAAGACAGTGATAAAAATCTTACTACTATTTTTAATCATATCATTATGGATTTTAAATTACGTAGATATAAAACATATTTTGCTTCCTACATATAAAGTTATGTTATCTAAGTGGAATATTATTTTACATCAGCTAAAGCAACAAATAGAAAGATAGCCATCTTAATATCATTTTCTGATAAACTTATATGTTTGTTGACACGTATAATCTTTGATGATGAATTGAATTAAACATTATATGGAAGGTTGATTTATTTCACAGGCTGTTGACAATGTAACCAAAATCATTAAAAGGAAAGGAGACTTATCACGTGGGTTGTTGATGGCAAAGACGATGTAAGTAAATTGGAAACAAATTTATCAGTGATTGTTGACACCATAATAGATTAAAGTTGACTCTGAAAAAAAAAAAAGAATTATCCCCAATGTTATTTCTAGAAATGTTTGTATTGTTTGTTTAGTTTAAAACAAAGCCATATTGAACTATTTAATATTTCCACAGCGGAGAATTGTACCCAGAATTTTAGCGATGTATGTCCCTAAATGTACCACTTACCACTATATGATGAGACTTAGGAGAAGATTTATCACGAGGATTCCCGACAATATAACTGGTGCCATCAAATTAAGAAGAATATTTGTCATGCGTATTTGTAGACAATATATTTAATATATAACTAGACTTAGAGAAAGACTTAATAAGCAGGTTCTTTTCAACATAATCGATTCTTTTCATAATCATCAAATAACTCAATATGTATTTATTTCGTCATTTTTTGTTGTTAAAAATAATCACTGGAAATAAAACTTTGATATATTCAAGTGTAAGGGTTATTAGTACATGGGAAAATGCACATTTCTTCTCCAAATGCTAAATTCAAAATCCTCTTTTGTTTTGTTAATAAATAAGGGAACCTATTTAAAAGAACAACAAAAACGTAGGGTCCTCAAGTGTAACAACGGTAAGTTTACGAGGTTATGACGTTAAATCTTGCGTTCGATTCCACCACATATAGCCCATTGTGTAACATTGTGTAACTAAAACAAAAACACCCACACACAGAACATAAGTGATTCTCTTGCTTTACGTTTATCGATGGAGAACGTAGTCTGTCATCTTTTCAACATATTTTTTCTAAACTATTTATGCACTAAAATACTTGTGGATCAGTGACTTTAATTTTTTATTGTTTTTTTTTTATCAAACATAAAGCTACACAAAGGATTATCTATAGTCTGTCCACTATGGCTATCCAAACCCGGTTTCTACAAGTATAAGTCCGTAGACATAACGCTGTACCATTGGTGGGGCGGTGACTTTAATGATTACCATTTTTCTTTAGGAGCAACTTCAAAAGTAGTTTCCCGTGATGAATAAATATCTACTTTTTGTAAACTCTTGAAATGTAAGATTTCTGATTTCATCTTTCATTGTTGTTGTTTTTTTAACCAACGTGATGTATTAGCATCATAAAATGATCGTGAATAACATAGAAGTTTCTCAAAAAAGGTGTCAGCAAAATTGCCTCTAATATTACAATTAATGCCATTACTTACTGGTAGTGTCTCCTATGTATTTTATATATATATATATATATACAATGAATGATTTGGCCGAATTTCTGTTTCGTTCGGTTCTGTGAAACTAGTCAATAAGAAAGTGAATACTTTTTCAACAAGTTTTTTTTTATAGTACGGAAACAGAAAAAAATTATCTCTCCAAATATTTCTGGTTAAGAGACAGATACACTTTTGAAAAATCGCCCGTGATACGTTTGAGCTCTTCTCTATGGAAGTGGTTTGTTTTTTAAAAAATTAATAGAACAAGCGTGGACTAGCGATTGTTATGCTCCGACTTTGAATTAGTGTTCATGGTTTGCATGCCGTTGTCACAAAAAACACGCTCCACATTTTGAGGCTGTAAATGCGTCATATAACTGCTGGTCAAAGGTCACCATTCTGTGAGGAATGAGTTGGCGGTGTTACTGTTGGCAGCAGTCTTTACTCTAGTTTATTAGTTAGAAATTTAAAACTATTAAGCGCAGATAGCCCCATGTGTAGCTTTACGCGAAAATTCTAAATGGATTCGATTTATACGTTCTCCTAAACGATGCTAATTAAACTTCTATGCGGAATTAACAAGTAGCTAATAACTACTCGATTTCAAATAAACAAGAATTTACTCAAAGTAAACACAGAAAATATATCTTTAAAATGGGGAGTTTATTAACCTATTATATTCAATGTTTTGAAAATTCACTTATGACGATTAACGTAAAAGTAATTGTATGACGTCCTTAGGAGAATTACTTTCAATATGGCAACTTTAGACGTGATTAGTTGTTAAAATAAATGCATGGAAAAAAGTTGAATAAAACCCATAGTTACACTATAGAACTACTTACAAATGTTTTACCGTTTTTACCACCATAAGCAGGTTGTCTTTTTGATACACTAGAAAATCGTACAACATGAAACCGCTATTTTAGAATTAAACCAAAAAATATTCACTTTGTCAAATATATGGGAATGTTTTTTCTAACAATACCTTATTAGCAGTTGTAGTAACTTTAGTTTTTCGTCAGAATTATTATAGGTGGATAGATCTTTCGTCTACTCTACTAATCTAGTACATTCTAAATTATGTTGAATTTAAAAACACTGAACTCGTAAAAGAAACTCAAAACGTTTTCGTGCAGAATTACACACTCGAACAACAACCCTTTAGTCACTTTGTTTGAGTTCTACGTTTATTTTAGTAACTTGAAACATTCATTCTTTAATATTATAATTGTTAATTAAAGCCGTATTATTTAGCTTTTATCTTGGCGTTTTAGGCTCATTGAAGATGTTTTTTTTTAGCTTTCAGAGATGTGAACATCATTGAATAGTAAAAGTTTGAATTATTTTATATATATCGGTCATCTCAAACAGGAAGAGTTGAAATCCGCATAAAATTGACGCCCCGAGTTGTAGTCACATGAAAAATTGATGATGCGAGGACAAACTTAGCGAAAATGTTTAATATATAAAAAATTGAAAGTCGTTTCTTTACACACACCTAGTGGTAAGTGGAACAGCTCTATGTTTGCAGACTTACAATGCTAAATAGCCGTTTATGTAGCTTTGTGCTTAATTACAAACAAACAAAAACCTTTGCAGCAACATTTACGAAGACCTCATAAGTATTTTCGTCGTGAAATATACATTAGTAGTACGAGCGTTTCAAGCACTCAGGAAAACAAAACAGTTACTGGATGAGGAACGTTTTGTGTGAGACATGTTTTGAATGGATAACTTAAGAGTGACACATGTTAAAATGGATAGCTCAAATTTACTGTATGAAAACTTTAATGTGGGATATTGAACCTTTACTGAGATTAATACGATATATTATGCCATATATTTCGTGAATTTTGCATGTACTGATCTAATGTTCAATTAACATATTTTAATTGGAACAGAAATAGTTAAGGGTTAAAAGTTATAATAAGAGCACGGTATGCTAATTAGACTAGATATGACTAATTATTAATGAATATATTAGTAAAATAGTGGTAAATAGATTACTGATAACTAGCTATTACTTACTCGAACCATTGATGATTACTAGTTCAAATAGGCACTGATGTTTATTGCTGTTACTATTATATCATCATTGTAACCATTAAAAATCAGCCAATTCTATTCTGATTAGCACTATATTATACCGTTAATATAATCATATAAAATAATTATAATATCATCATTGTGAGCATTAACAACTAGTAATTTATATTCTAATTAATATTATCATTGTAAAAAATAACAGCTAGTCATCTTTGTTCCAATGCTATCATTGTAACTATTAACAGCTAGTTATATATATGTTCTAATTTATATCATTATTGTAACCATTATTAGCTAATATTTCACTGTTAAATTAGGGAAGGATAGCGCAGATAGACGTCGTGTAACTTTGCGTGAAATTCAAAACAAACAAGGAATGAGAAAACAAAAACGTACGCCTTAACTAAGATTATATTTACTATTTGATTTCTAACAGCGACGTTTGAGGCTTTTTCAAAATAGTATACTTTTTAGTACAATTGTATGGCTTTTTTATTGTTATATATTTGAGTTTTTAATGAATATATTAGTAAAATAGTGGTAAATAGATTACTGATAACTAGCTATTACTTACTCGAACCATTGATGATTACTAGTTCAAATAGGCACTGATGTTTATTGCTGTTACTATTATATCATCATTCATCTATTCTTATCTTTACTAAAGCAAAGTGAAACTTTGCCACATTTTAGTTCAGCTGTACAACTCACCAATGGAAACATTATCAATAAATCTTTAGTTATTCTATTAACATTCATTCGTCAATGGTTTCATTAGAAAAGCAGTAATCTTATACTTGTAAAACTAGTTTCACGTATGAATGTCAATGTGCTCTTTTTTTCTTAAAGTAAAACTAACATGTAATTCCGATACGGATCATCAAACTTGGATAACTTGGCTCACAAACACACATTTCTACTATTTATTCTAAACAGTTCTATATTAACAGGTCTCAAATTTAACTGTGCATATAAGGCAGATACAAGAAGACTTATTTCGCATGGAATTTCTTAAAAATAAAATCACCGATATTTTAATTTTCTTGCAAATACTCCATCAAAAGTTGTTTTTCAAACGTTAACCTACCTGAATGAATAAAGTAAGCTTTTGAAATGTATCAAATGACCCACATTCGACTCTAAGATCGTAAAGGTACTATACCAGTATGACCTAAAAGAGTAATTTAAAATGATACACCAGCATAAACCAAGTAAAATTGAAATGACACAAAATTTACTTTACAGGAGCAGTTTTAGTGACTTAAAATAACTAATACTGTAAAAGCTAATAGTTTAAACAGTAAGAATTAACTATTATCTTAGTGAGTGAATGTATTGGAATATATTTACTTTTTACTACTAAAAATGAAAATAGTGTAAATAATGAAATGAGAGAAAGTTATAAACGGGTTAGTTAACAAATTAATAAGACGAATAGATCTACTTTATTTTATATATATATGGTCAAACAGTGTTGAATAAGGATAACATAGACGATGTGTACACTAAATTTAGTTACACAACTGTTATTACCAGTACTTGAAGAAACCTAGTATATATATTAAGTTTAAGTAGAAAACAAAATACGGTTAGGAAATTATTCTTACTTGAAATTCAGCGCGTAAGAGCATATCATACTTCCTCAATAATTCCAAATGCTTTGAAAATTTGGATAGTTCGATAGGAGTTTTAGGAATAAGTGAAATGAACTTTGCCTCATCTGTAACTGGAAGTAAACCGCTGTTTAATAATGATAGATGAATCTTCCCAACAGTGTTTAATGACACCGTGGTTTCATTCAGATCCTTACTGAGAAGCGATCGTTTTGTTTCATTCTTCTGTTTATTGGATCTTCCCATATTGGGTTCGACGTACTTGTTTAATAGTTTCACCTTCCTTAACTAGTTGTCACTGTTCATAAAAAAATACACGTACAAACTCTGAAAGTAAATATAGGAAAGAACTGCTAATAATAGTTATATAGTTAGATAGTCTATAGGTTTATCCGTCACAGAAAATAATTCAGACAAAACGTAATGCGAAATTTACTTAAAATTTACAAAATGAAGCCCACAGTTAATAAACATATTCAAACGTTTGGCTTCTCACAAAAAGCTGGTCGACATATCAAGATAAACTAAAACATAATTCCAAATTTTTATCTGCAACTCACAAGTACCATTCTATTTGACCTACAAAACTAAACCCAGCAAAGACTCCAAATTTATATATTCCAAAATTTCTTACCAAACTATATAAAAATTATCTGCGCATAGTCGTTTTAATTATGATCTAACAGGCTAGAAGGGAAAAAGCTATTGCAATTTGACTTTCACTCTTATAGGGGACCCAACCCTATTTCTGCAACAAGGAATCGGGAACCAAGAATCCTCAAATTTATAGTCAAGACACGATACATATTTAAGCATTTCCACACATTATCATTTATTTTATTCAATATAATAAAATACTATGCATATGTATTATTATACGCTATGTATTTAATTTAGACGTTTCTATTATTGTTTGTCTAAATAGAATTTTTAACTTCACGTGATTAGAAAGTATCTTAACGATTACAATTTTTATGAAAGAATAGAAGACGACTTAAGTGATATCAAACGCCCGTTAAACTAGTGTAGAGTCGTTAGTTTTTTATTGATTATTGAATCAGAGGGTTTGTTAGTTCATTCGTGTTTGTGAATATTAAGTTTGTATTTCAACACACAAACGGCCTGGCATGACCAAGTGGATAAGATGCTCATCTTCTCCTCATCTGAGGATCGCTGATTCAACTCCAAGTCACATCAACCCTGCCACCTCCCACTTTTAAGTTGTGGGGTCGTTATAATGTAACAATCAATCCCAATATTTGTTGGTAAAAGAGCAGCCCATGAGCTGGTAGCGGGTGGTCATGACTACCTGCCTTCCCTGTAGTCTTATACTGGTGAATTAGGAACGGCTAGCGCAGATAATTTCTTTTCTTTTTTTTTAATTTCGCGCAAATCTAGCCCTGGTGTAGCTTTGCGAGAAATTAAAAAAAACAACAACAAAGAAATAGAGATAAGAAATATTTAACCGGTAGTTTTGATTCTTATTGAGATGTAATTTATTTGAGATCACTATTGCTATTAGTTTGTGAAACCATGTAAGCGTATAATTTGTATTAAAAGCGATGAAACAATTTTGATATCGAGTGGATTAGACTTTGGACTGCTTTTTATCGAATAATGCAAATGAAGCCGTCCAACAGTGGAAGATATTACAATATGTATACGTATGTGTATATATATATATATAATCCTATACTATTGTACTGAAATCAAGAATAACACCAAAGAAACCTTTCTTTTTGCTCATTAGAAATGTTTTAGCAGTTCATAGACAGGCAGTACTCGGATATTAGTAGCGATATATTGCAAATAAGTGCATACTTTAATTCTAGATTTAAATCTAAGACGAGGATGAGCTTGTCAATAGTTAAACAAAAACCTCTTTAAAAGCTTTCATGCTTATCATTATAAAATATTCAGGCAGTTTACTTAATTAAGTAGTTTTGCCATAATCTACTATGAATTCAAAAGATTTAGCTGGAATATATTAAAAATATAAATACTTTTATTAATTGTTTGTGAAAACAGAAAGTTTTAAATACTTAAGGGATTGATTTTTGTGAACTTTAATTAAGTAGTATTGCCATAATCTACTATGAATTCAAAAGATTTAGCTGGAATATATTAAAAATATAAATACTTTTATTAATTATTTGTGAAAACAGAAAGTTTTAAATACTTAAGAGATTGATTTTTGTGAACTTTAATGTTCCATTGGATAAATATAAAAATACTTTACATAATTAAAAATTAGGTACAATTCCAACCTACTTAATCGTGTTAAACGTTAACGTAAGTTCATAAACTACTTAAGCGCGTGTTAATAAACGGTTCCTATTTAATGTGTGTGCTTACAATACTAACAGTAACTAGAGTGGACATCGTTTCGTAAATAGCATGCTCTAGCACTGTAAAGATTTCGCAATACTTCTCTACCTTGTGCTTTAACAACTTTCAAAAAAAGGCTCAATGACACTATCTAAAACTACTAACAATATAATCAAGAATTATTTCTTTCCTATAAATATTACTAACTTAGCTTAAATACTTACGTTGCCAATACGTAACCGAAACCCATCTTATCCTTCGCACGTATCAACTCTCATGAACCACTACTTATGTACCACTCACTCTTCTAAACTTTGTAACACATCATTAAATAGCGCCATCAGATGGTAGAATTTATTACTAATAACCAAAATGAAATATGGGAAAATACTTTTCTAATACATAAGCATGTGTTTGCGTATAATATTTTCTTAGTTATATCACATACAACGTCTTTCATTTCATTTATATCGAGTGTCAAACCTGGTATAAATTATTTTGATTCACTTTCCGTAGTAAATATTGAAAGCAAACTATTTTTATGATCGTGTTAATGATGACACACAAATATTCCCTCTTTACATTTTTCGTATTATATTTATTTATTCAATAAATGCCATTCTTTTACTTTAATTCGTATAAGTGTAAATACGAGATAGTTAAAATATTGTGATTATGATTAATATAAAACATTTGAATAACTAATGTCTCAACCAAATGGAAAAAACAAAAAACAAAAACACTCTGTAAACATGTTTTCACTGCAGAACTTTATTGCTTTATTGCATAATGAATTCTAAGTTCGTAACCTATTCATTGCGGAAATCAAAAGGGTAATTTCACAAACTCTTCCCAAATTAATTTGCGTGCCCTACGATATGGAGCAATTTGCATATATGTTCAACCATGGGGCTTTATAAAGTGACGGTCAGTCCCAATATTCGTTGGTAAAAAAGTAGTCAAGAGTCAGCGGTCGGTGACAAGGACTAGTTGCCTTTCCTGTAGTCTTAGTCCTGTAGATGAATTAGGAGCGACTAGCATAGACAGCTCTCGTGTAGCTTTGCTAGAAAAAAAAATATACACATTTGAGACTCATTGCGAGGTTGAGGAGGGGAGGCATCCACTCCTGTCAAAAATTTGTTTTAGGAAACAATTGTTCTTAACATAACACAAAATCCATTCGCGAAGTGCCAGAAAACCGTTACCCACTATTATCTCATGATTATGGAATATTTTTTATTTTTGCTTTTCTTTAAAAGGATATCAAATGACAATTAGGGCACTCGATCAAGTTCCTATTCTCTCTCCTTTTTAATACAATCAAATACTTGGGCTTAAAATGTTCAATATGTTTTGTGAACTAATACAATATGTATTAATACTACTTAGATTAATTTATCAATAGATCACTTCTAATAAGTTACCCAAGTAATGCCTTTGAAACAGTCCACCGCTAGTACAGCGGTGTGTCTACAAATTTACAATGCTAAAATCAGAGGTTCGATTCACCTCGGTAGGCTCATCAGAGAGCCCGATATGGCTTTGCCATCAGAAAACAAACGCACGCCTGCCTTTATAGTAAAAACTTAACTAAATAGTGTTTATTATTAAGACTGATCCATTGGGTTTTATAAAAATAAAACTGTTTTCAAATAACAAGTAAATAATTTATCGTTCATATGCATGCATAGAAATAACAGCACCAATTTCACAAAGACAGATAGCTCATATTTGCAAAAAATATGTTGTTTCAAAAAGTTAGTATCCCTTATAATAAGACATAATTAGTTTATTATATCTCACAAAATATCAAACTTATTAACTAACTACTTTTAAGAATGCTTATTTACTTTCAACTTCTCTTCCACCTTGCATTAAAAATATTTATATTTCTGTTTTCCAGAAAGTTCTACAATAATTTAGATTAATATGTTGTTAAGCACAGTTTTATAATAGGTAATTTATGCTCAGCTTAGTGCAGGTATTAAAGCCAGAGTTTTAGCGTTATAAATCTTTACACTTGTCGCCGAACCACCAGGAGGGAATTTAGATATGAAGCTAATTCAAGTCATTAGTTTATAGCACAAGTAGACCCTACTATGTTTATTATCGTACTATATGTAATACCCTATCACAGGGGTAGGCAACAATTGGGGCCAGCTCGAGTTTAGGAATCAACTTTTTCCATCATTTATTTTTATCGCAAATTTGGTAATAAGCAACTGCAATGCCTCAAGTCATTGCTAATGTCGCGCGCTTCATCACTGCTACAGACTCCGCCTATTTAGTAACGCCAGACTGGTTTAGATTTTTGTTATCGAGTGTGCGTTGTTTTGCATGCGTTTGCAAACATAATTTTATTGTGCAACTTTCAAGTGTTTAACTATATTTTGTTTTTAATTTCATAATATAGATAAGTGGATAATGTGAAAACGAAAGAATCCAGATGATACTGAACACCCAGAAAATAAAGACAATTTAAGTGATTCCGGCATTACTATAGAAAAGAAAATGGCGCGTGAATGAAAAACTTGAAACGAGAATTTACTGAAAGTTGGGAGTTCAAATTTGCAGTGTTTGAAGCAAATAATAAGACAGTGGGTCTTTTGTGTAACAAATATTTTAGGAATAATAAAATATACAACTTAAAGCAACACTTTAAGAATTTTCACAATGAATTTGATGCAAAATTTCCAGTTGATAGCAAAAATCTTATAAATGAAATTAGCTGTCTGAAAGCACAACTTCATAAAAAAAAATGAGGCTAATTTTTTTTTTTTTTTTTATGATCGATAGTACTACTTACGTCAGATAGCTATAAAGTAGCCTGGATTCTAGCTCAAAAAGAAGTTGTTTTCTGATGCTAAATTAGGAAAAGAGATATTGATTGGGGGTCATTGAAACTCTGATGGAGAAGTATGATTCAAAAGTAAAAGATATTTTTTAATAAATAATTTGCAATTAAGTCGAAGAACAATTTGTTGCAGAAAGCTAGAGTTAGCGAAAGGCATAGAAAATCAGTTTCTTGAACAACTAAAAGACTGTTTGTATTTTTCTTTAGCATTAGATGAGTCAAAAAATGTTAGTGATACTATCTGTTTTTGAATTTCACGCAAAGCTACTCGAGGTTTATCTGCGCTAGCCGTCCCTAATTTAGCAGTGTAAGACTAGAGGGAAGGCAGCTAGTCATCACCATCCACTGCCAACTCTTTTACCAACGAATAGTGAAATTGACCGTCACATTTTAACGCCCCCACAGCTGGGAGGGTGAGCATGTTTGGTGCGACTGGGATTCGAACCCGCAATTCTCGGATTACGAGTCGAACGCCTTAATACACTTGACCATGCCGGGCCCATAGTGATACTGTACGGTTGATATTTCAGGTTCGATATGTAACTTCAGATCTTCAAATGAGGTAAGAAATGTTTAGCTTTTGTGAATTACGAGATCAAACATGTGAATAAACATCTTTGAAAAATTTCTTGAAATGTCAAAAAATTCATTCTGGATTTAAAAAAAAACTGGTTTCTTTACAACAGACGGTGCTCCCGCCATGACTAAGGCTAAAGTAGGATTTGTTTCTCTTTTGAAGCAGCATTTATTTGAAAATAATGTGAAATTGTCCACGCTGCCATCTTTCCATTGCATTTTGCATCGGGAAAAGTTATGTACTCAGATGTCTAAAAATGATGAATTGAAATATTTGATGTTCATTGTTGTAAAAATTGTGAAGTATATTGGAAGTGGAAGCTCTCTCATCCATCGGCGGTTTGTTGAGTCTTTGAAGAAAAGCAGTGACTGTACTTTTGATGATCTTACTGATTTTGCATATGTAAGATGGCTAAGTAGAGGGAACGTCTTGGGACGATTTACTTCCTTAGTTCCTCAAATAAAAGAGTATATTGTTTAAAAACTTAAGATTGAAAATTTTTTTGAAATTTAAACTTTGTCGTGGCAATGTGATTTGCACTGTCTATGCGACATGATGGCTCACTAGAATAATTTGAACAGGAAGCTTCAGGGAAGAAGTAAAATAATAAGCGAGCGATCACAGTCTATTCATGAATTTTGATTAAAGCTAAACCTCCTGGCGGAACAATTATAAAAGAATGATTTAAAACATTTTGCAAAGTTGAAGTTTTCTCGAAAATAATGACTTTTTTTTTTCTTATAGCAAAGCCACATCGGGCTGTCTGCTGAGCCCACCGAGGGGAATCGCACCCCTGATTTTAGCGTTGTAAATCCATAGACATATCGCTGTACTAGCGGGAGACAATAAGGACTATGATTTCTCTGATGCTAAAGATGATCTCTTTTTAAACTGGTTGAAAAATCTCTCAAAAATTTGAATTACATTTCTCTGAATTTAAAAATTTGAATTTTTGCATGACCCATTTCAGTTTAGCGTAGGAAATTTCAGTAAGGAAACTGCATCTTGTTTTGTCATTGGATAAGTGTGGATCTGAAGATGATATGCTTATCTTGCAAAGTGTATAACACTTTTACGAATAAAAAAATGTTCTATCAGAGAAATATGGCCCACTATTCTCATAAATGAGAGTATTTCAGATTTAAAAATAGCAATTTCAAAATTATTTTCCATATTTGGATCCACATGTGTGTGTGCGAGTCAACATTTTCTACGCTAGATTTTCTCAAGTCTAGATACAGATCTTGGCTTACTGGCATAAATTTAGAGGCAGAGCTAAAATGCTCGTTAAGGTTCGATATTGAGCCAAATTTCACGAAACTTGTTGATGAAAACCTCCATCAATTTTCATATTGAAGGTTAGTTGAAATGCAATTATTTTGATTAAACTAACATCTTTCAATTTGCGTTTTGAACAGTTTGGCCAACGTTGTTTTTATTAACCAGTTGTGGCCACTATGAAAAATAAGTTGCCCACCCTTGCCCTTTCATCTTGTGTATTTTGGCATTGATTTTAACATCTTGTTTGCGTTTTTGTATACTTGTTTAACTTGCATTCGTATTGTTTCTATGTTTTAGTGATCCATTTTTACTGATATGCGAACGATATAGCAGTTACAATTAATCAACATTTTTTTTTTTAGTTAGTATAACTTATATAGACTAATGAATATGTATGATTCCCTACATTTTCGTTCGTTTTAAGTCAGTTATTGAGCTATTCTTTTATCATTTTTGTTCCTTTTCTGAAATGTGTTACTAGCTTTACTTTCATGTTAGCCACTTAATTGATCTGTTATATTTGTCCCGTGTATTTTATTAAACGACAACTCATATTAGTATGTTTATTATAAGCCGTATCCATGAGAACGAATGCAGTCCTAATTTTCTACGGATTAAAATATTTGTTTAATCACGTGCTGTTCATACAACTCAATTTTACTGGTGGTGTTATCGGTTGTTGTTGCAAAAATAAAGTTATTGGTGCTTTTATGCGAATGGCTTATATTTTATTGAACGTACATTGTATTAACCTATACACATCAGTCACTGAGTTGACTGATGTATATTAAAGTTTTATATTCATATAATTTAAACTTAGTAGGGGCAGTATTTAATTTTTATCTGTATCACATCCTAGCTTTTGATAGGTTTCAACAAACATAATATTTAAGTTATTTACCTATGACACATTACTTTCGTCTTATGTTTTAATTTTTCGTTAAAATTATGCTCCAGCATAATGAATTTGTTTTGTTACTAATCTTAATGGTATATTAACTTCGTAACTGCCTTGAATATCCCACTTTTTGTTAGTGACAATATATTTTATTATTAACATTTATTTATTAATTACATATTTAAATAGTATCGAGTATGCTTTCTTCTGTGTTTTATCAAAGTGGTAACTGATGGACGCGAAATAATTATCTAGTTCTTATACGTTCTTGTTTGTAATGTAATATATCTTTTACTTCACAGTTAGGAATGAAATTCACAGAAATTTTGAATTGCACAATATTTATTTACCTTTATTATCAGTTTTTATTAATATACTCTTTTGTAATTATATTTCCTAAAACAGCATTACCTTAACTGTGAATGCAGCTTTCTAAAAATTCTGTACTTGGAACATTTTTTCACATGAAAACAATTATGTAATACAGATTCATTGTAACATCAGCCAAAGTTATGAAATAAACTTTGATTTTCGTTGTAATTTACATTCTCCTTTTGTGACACTTTCAAAGACCTAAATTAATTTTGAGTATTAAGACATGAGAATTCCACACCAGATGATTAAACTTATTATCGTGATAAACTTTAATATGGAAATATTTTTATAAACCAATTGAAAACTAACATTTCAGGCAATGCATAATAAAAATTTATTATAAAGCTACAGTTCGGTAATGGAATGATGCTAATGTTACTTCTGTTATTAAATAATGACAACACTTACTCTGAAAATCATAAATCAGTTAATGTTAAGTTTGAAAATCTCGATTTTGTAAAGCTTTTATCAAAAATCAATTTCATGAAATAAGATAAGAAAGCCACCATGGGTTCACCAAAGGGAAGTTTTGCCTTAGTAACTTATCTATTACTTGTTATTTGGATGATGAAAAGATTGCAGCTTTGTTGCATTAAATTTTCAAAAACATTTTGTAAGGTGTCACAACTAAAAAGATGAACTATAAATAACACACCAAGTGTTTGGGAAAGAGTAGTTAATTAGACTGTAGGGTGACTGAATAGGAGAAAGAGGAAAAGTTGTTAATAAGGCTCAGTCAAACTGGACCCTATGGATCAAGGGTCAGTTTATCAGCCTTTGTTTTTACTTATTTACATAATGATACTGACAGTGGCAAAGTTTTGATGGTTATTTCTAGCTGTATTGAGTACACTGAAGTATAAGAAAATAACCATGTATCAATTGGTAAACTGCTCATACATTTGAGAAATGCCCTTTAATTATAATAAGTGCAATACATATGGGTTACCACAATTTGAATAATGTATGTCTTAGTAAAATGGTGATTAGATCACTCAAGCTTGCAAAGCAGTGTTGTGTTGTTAGCTAACAGAATTTTGTGGGTGTATTTAGAGGTATACTAATTATATGTCAGAAACCTCTAGTAAGGCTTCAATTGGAATACTGTGTACAGTTTTACTCTTCTTATCTAGCAAAGGTTCAGAGAAAGGCTACTGAGATTTCAGGAGTTATCTTAGTGATAGATTACAATATTTTAAGTTTTTCTTTTCAGAGATTACTATACTGGAGTGTATTATCTGAAGGATCATTTGGATACAAACATATTTACCTTTTGTTGTACTCTGAAGATAATAGGACACAACTTTAGGACCTGGAGAGAACATGTTAGTCTCCATTTAAAACAGTTTCATATTTCTAATAGAGCAACTGATTTATGAAATGAATAGTCATTGGCATTAGTGGATGTTAGCATTTTACAACAGTTTAAAAGGTGAATAGGGAGCCAACAAATTTATGAACAGGACAGCCTTGAATAAAAAATATTCTCTTATTGTCTATATAATGAGATATTCACTATGTAACCTATACAATCAACAAGATGTGTATCTGTTTAAGACATTATACAGGAAATGGATTGCATACAACTAAAATACATTATGCACATTTTTTTTGTCAACTTGTATCTGAAAATATAGAACATGTAAATTTTGCAGACTGTTTATTATGGTTACAAAAGGTTCTTAAATTCACATATAAAAGTGCAAAACCACTAGATTTCTATATTTTCTCATTACATATGCTAGTTTAGATCAAAAGTATGTGCAACTGATCATACTTAGTTACATAGGTTTTTTTTTTCATTGAAAACAAAGCTCCATTGACATTCTGTAGTTAACAAGTTCTGTATGAAATAAATTTATATTATAAACATCAGAAGTCTATCAAGTTTGCTTCAGAGGAAAAACATTTTGCCAAAAAACAACTAAATTTTGCACACAGTCATCACATTAACTCTTTCACTTACTCATTTATAGAGAGAAACTCTCCCAGTGTCAGTTTTGTTTAGAGATGTACAATAGAAACAGGCAAGACAAATTTCAGAACTTTGAGGAGAATACCATTTGTTAATGGTGATACAAGATTCTAAACTCCTGAAGTTCATTGCAGTGTGAGTTAAGTGCAAAATAAATAGTTCTACCTATTTTGTAATTTCTGGTTTACTGTATCAAATATTTATATGACTAATTATGTAAGCTATTACTAAATGGTTCAAATACAAATTTCTAAAAACTTTGTCCAGAGACACTTTCTAAATTTCAATGTGTAGTAAGAAATAAATGTTCAAAATAGAGGAAGACAATATTGTGTTAGTATTTATTACAATGCTTTGTACTTTTTTCTACAATGTTGTAAAAATATTTAAACAAAATGCTATTGTTAAATGAACCAATAATTAAAAAAAACAAATGCAAACAATCTAACTAGTAAAATGTCAAACCTCACACTGAAAAAATGACTTGAGAAATATGAACAAAAATGTTCAACAAATTATTACCAAAAACGATTTGACTGATTTAACTAATATAAATAAATTATTACTTATAATCAATATGATTCATTGTAGGGTATAAAACAAATGAACAGTGATATGATATCTATAAAAATGTTACTTTAATTGTATATATATTACATAATAAAATCCATTGAGTGATAAACCTGAGTTATACAAACTGCTTGTTATAAGACATATACTCTTCAAAACAAGAAACGCAAAAGGGATATTTTTGTTATTTTAAAGAGAAATATATGTAATAACGTTACAAGCTCAGAGTATGTGATGTTACACGTGTTAAGGCACTGATTGTCAAACCAAAATGACAATAAAAGTTGTGCACTTTGAAAACGGAGGAAAACAGATTTTTCACCAAAATGCATGCGTGGCCAATACATTTGTTTGAGAGATCTGCATGTTCTGCAAGTGCAACATGTGCAAAATTCCTATAAAAGTGACGGGTTCTCGGTTTCCATAGCTCAGTGTTAAGCCACCGACACGCAATACAGTTACGCCAAGACTAACTGAAGCACAACGCAACAACGCCATTGGTCGCTTGGAAGCAGGCAAATCTCGATCAGATGTTGCCAGAGCTGTGAATGTCCACCCAAGCACCATCACAAGGCTATGGAATCGTCACCAACAACATGGATCAACTCGTGACCATCCACGATCTGGCAGACCTCGTGTGACCACACCCGCACAAGATCGCAACATCCGGTTATGTCACCTTCGAGATAGGACCACCACTGCGACGTCTACTGCCTCAACCATACCAGGGCTACGTAGGATTTCCGATCAGACCGTACGCAACCGTCGACGAGATTCTTAGGCCCCATGTGTAACCCATCATGGTGAACGTCAACAACGTTTTTCAACATGACAACGCCCGTCCTCACACAGCCCGACTCACCACTCTCTTCTTGAGACACCACAACATCAACGTTCTTCCCTGGCCCTCCAGATCACCAGATTTAAACCCCATCGAACATCTTTGGACGAGTTGGACCAACGTCTGCGTCGGCGACAACCTCAACCGCAGACTCTACCTCAGCTTGCAGCAGCTTTGCAGGCTGAGTGGACAACCATTCCACAGGATGCGATTCGTCATCTGATCGCTTTCATGGGCAGGAGATACCAAGCAGTTATTGATGCTCACGGGGGCATACTCGTTATTGATGTTGAGTGACGTTAAACTTCACCTAGTGAGCGTGGACTTTGCCTTTGCAAACTTTGGATGTTCAGCAGTGAATGTGCAAAGTTTCACACACGTCATACAGAACTATCCGGAATAAACTTGTTAACAATTTGTCTCATATTTTGCCTTTTGCATTTCTTTTTTTGAAGAGTATATTTTACAGCCTACAAAAACATTATAAGCTGTATAAAATATCTTACTTTATGCTGTGTTTCACTAACTGTATAATTTTAGAAAGTTTACAAAATGTATGGTCAATGACAGCATACATTGAACATATAGGTAAAATAAAAAAAACAACTTACAGTACCATTATAGCATTAAACTAGATTGCACAATACTTTGCAGATAACTTATTTCATATCAAAACAACCCTACTAAAAATGTTTAAGTACAATTTGTTCAGATATTAAAAGCCAAATTTAATTCAATATTATAAATTAAGTTAAATTTGCTAAAATGTTAATGAATTTTTAGTAAGTGGTTCAAACACAATTAGTTAACTAAATTATTTTTCAGACACAAACTTGGTTCAAAGCTCATTATGTGTATGTATTTTCAAAGTCTTAAGTGATTATCTAAATGTGACTGTACTAACATGTAATTTTTTTGTAATTGGGAATAAAATTTCAAGACATCAGGATCTGCACGCACACATTTAGAATCAAAGTCAATAATTCGAAGTCCATCTAACCTTTGAGCACGAGAAAGAGCTACATATGCTTGTCCACATTCAAAAACACGAGACAGAGATATCTCTACACAGTCCAATGTCATACCCTGAAATTAAAGAAATATGTATATACATAAAATGACTTTTATGACAGTAAAACATGTTAATGTCCTTTCCAATAAAAAGATAAAATAGTCTAGTTAGTTGAGACTTGTTTGGTATCTCAATTTAGTCTAAATTTTTTAAGACAGTCAATTTTTATCAAAATGTAAAGATTTTATATGCTACATAGTTAATACACCCATAGTAAAAAAAATACACATTGATGTAAAATATCAACAGTTTTTTTAAACACTTATGTCTAAAATGTAGAAATGCTTTAGTTTTAGTTTTATTAATGGTTTTGTAGAGATGAATATTCAGTTGGAAGACTTTTTTTTGAAAAGTTAAGAATTTATTTCTCCATTTAAGCTTGCTTGATGGCAATTAACTGGTTTTGCAATTATAAAAGTAATAGTATGTTGTTATTAATCAAAAAAGAACAGTTGAGAAAAAATTAAAAGCAAAAGTATTTTAAAACAACAGTTACCTGAGATTTGTGAATGGACATAGCCCAAGCAAGTTTTATTGGCAACTGTCGACGGGATATAGAGATTCCACTTCCAGCCTTAATAGTCCATTTTTCATAATGGATAGTTTCCTTTGCTCCACTCATAAATTTAACAATTGGAAGGCCTATATTACATATAATACACAGTTTAACCAATATAATTTCAAAGCAACAAGTTGTTGCTCTTAAAGTAATACGTCATCATATATAGATATCATAAGCCCCAGAAAAAAATAGTTCATGCAATCAATTAAAAGGAAACGAGATATATAGTCATGTGAAAAAGTTAGAATGCCCTATGAAAGCCTGTGTATTTTTGTAACATTTTTGGATATATAGATATTTAATCTCAATTTCAACAGTACTGAGAGATTATAGGAATATAACTAAACAATTACAACTGAAAAAAAGACTAAGATCTTCTGTAAATGTAATTCTACAAAAATGCATATTCTAACTGAGGAAAAAGTTAGGACACCCTACCCCCTAATAGCTATTGTTACCACCTTTGGCTGAAATAACTGCAGTGAGATGCTTCTTGTAGCCATCTACCAGTCTCTGACATCAGTCTGAAGAAAGTTTACCCTGCTCCTCAATGCAGAATTCTTTCAGCTGTGAGGTGTTTGAGGGGTTTCTTGCATGTACAGCCCATTTCAAGTCACCCCACAGCATCTCAATGGGATTAAGATCTGGGCTTTGCCTTGGCCATTCCAGGACTCTCCATTTCTTAGTTTTTAGCCAGTCCTTGGTGGATTTACTGGTATGTTTTGGGTCATTGCTGTGTTGCAGGGTCCAGTTCCACTTCAGCTTTAATTTCCATACAGATGGTCTCACATGATCCTCAAGCACCCTCTGATATACAGTAGAATTCATGGTGGATTCTATGATTGTGAGCTGTCCAGATCCTACTGCAGCAAAGCAGCCCCAAACCTCTGGCAAACTTCAGTCTGGCCTTGATACTTCCCTTAGAGAGCAAAGGTTTCCTCCTTGCACATCTCCCATGCAAGTTAAACTTGTGCAGTCTCTTTCTGATTGTAGAGGCATGCACTTTCACATTAACAGTAGCCAGAGCCTACTGTAGGTCCTGTGATGACATGTTAGGGTGTTTGGAGACCTCTTTTAGCATCTTGAGGTCTGCTCTTGGAGTGAACTTGCTTGGACGACCAGACCGGGGCATGTTGGCAGTTGTTTTGAAAGCCCTCTACTTGTTGACTATTTTCTGGACAGTAGAATGGCTGATTTCAAAATCTTTTGGGATTTTTAAATCCCTTACCAGACTCATAAGCTGCTACAATTTCTTTCTGAAGGTCTCAGACAGCTCTTTTGCTCTCACCATGGTGCTCACTCTCACTTCAACAGTCAGGAGTACACCAAACTAAATGTCCGAGGTTTATATAGGGCAAGCCTCATTCAAAATGCTGAGTAACGATCTTCTGATCATGTGCACCTGGTGTGATACACCTATGTGTGAGTTGAGCCAATTTAAGAAGGAATAAATGTAATTTATTAATAAATAAATGTAATAAATGTAAACTTTTTCCTCAATTAGAATATGCATTTTTGTAGAATTACATTTACAGAAGATCTTGAAAAGTCTTTTTTTCATTTTTAATTGTTTAGTTATATTCCTATAATCTCTCAGTATTGTTAAAATTGAGAATAAATATCTATGTATTCAAATATGTTACAAAAATACACTAGCTTTCATAGGGTGTCTTAACGTTTTCACATGACTGTAGAATAAATATGACTAAACCACAAAATCTTAAACTTAATGCTTATCTTAGAATAATTACTTTTTAATACAGATGATAGTGTGAAACACTGGGGATAAAGTATGTTTTAGGTGATCAGTTATCATTTATTGTATTATCTGTTATCCCCCAGTATGCATTATGGACCATAAAAAACAGGTATCAAATTTTGTGTACAATGTATCTATTTTAATTATGGTATAATCATTTAATAAAAAGTATGAGCCAATGATAGTAAAATTATTATTTAAAAAGCAAAAAAATGCAAATTGTTTAAAAAAAGTGATTCAACCAAGCATGTATATAAAGTTCATGGTTTGTTTCATTACTAAACACACCTTTCACTGCTTCAAAAGCTTATATTTTAACTTTATTACATTCTGAACTATTCCCAAATTGAAATCAAATTACTCTTAGTATTCAATATTCTAGCTTAATTACTTTCTGAACAGCTTTCAAATGCATTGTATGTTAAGTAGTAACAGAAAAAATGTGTTTCATATTTAATTCCAAAATATAGAAATAACTAGAAATAGTTGCTAATACAAAAGTATATGAATAAATTAGAAAAAAAAAACAATGTGGAAAGGAAGAGCTTGTTTTTCAGATCCTAACACATCCATGCATCACTTGGATTATAAACTTACATCAAAATATTTTTGCTTAAATACCTTTAGCATTGCTTTAAAAAAAATTTTATCTTAATTTCTTATTGCTTTTAAAATCAAGATAATTTTACTGTAACTTCCTTCAAAATTCTTTTGGAAAGCAATGCTTTAGCCTAATTACCTTCTATATTGTTTTCAAATCCAACAACGACTCCTCTTGCTCCATTCACAAGCCCATGTTGAACATCCACATTTTTTGTAAGCATTATTTGGGTGTCTTGTTTCAGTTCTATTGAGATTGACACTGGACAGTGTTTGTCCATTAACTGTGAAAGAGAGGGATCACTATCTGCAGCTTTGAAGACCTTGGGCTTTCCTTCAGAAAAAAAAAAATTTAAAGTTGCATTTAACAAAATAAATATTTAATTCACAGGTGCTTCTACTCTGTCATTTAAGGGCTTGAATGTATACTATGGATATTGGGATGTTACACTAGGTTCAAAAAACGTTGGTTAGATGCACAGATTAATTACTAACATTGCAGTAGATTTTGGCACTTGGACACTTGGCAATAATGTATATTTTGGATAATTGTAAAATATTCTTATTAAATATTTTGCAAAATAAAAGTACAGTCTTTTCTTTTCAAATGAGCACAGGTGGGGGTCATATTGCACATGCCATGACCTTTTACAGAGTGCCATTCAACATGGTATTATACATTTCATACCAAAAGTTAAACTATTCATTTTACCATATACTGCTAATTTAGTTACAGTTTACAGTAAAGAAGAGTAAATACCAAATACAATATACAGGCATACTGAGTAAAACAAACTATATATGCATTTCAGTGGCTGACTATCAGTAACAATCCATAAAAACTGTTATAGATCAAAATATTACCCAATTATCAGTTAAGATTTAACAACTATAAGTTACCCTTAATAGAAAAAAGCATATTAAACAATTTATAACATTCAATACTATTTAACTTTAACTTTGCATAATACTCAATGAAAGTACACAACTTTGGTAAATTTCACTTTTAAGTGAGAGAACAAGCAAATTTGTTTTGTTAATCAAAATCAATATATAATATATTGTAAAAGTATATTCAAGTTATTTTATATATACATATACATTGCTTGAAAACAATAAATTTTGAAATATTCAATGAATAAGGCTTTTAGTCATATTTGAGTCACTAGAATATTTTGCCATTGATGTTTTGTCTTTCATACAAAAGTTAATTAATTTAATGCAAAAACAATTTCAAAAGTATAGAAGAGTGAATAAAGAAATTACAGAAAAATCTTCAGATCAGTTTGTTCATCACCACCAACATATAGGACTAAGTAATGTCACTGTGCCTATCAACCTTTTCCACTATTCTATTTTCAAATGTAGCATGCTCTTCAACTCCTTTCATAGACATTCCTCTTTTCAAGAGCGTATTTTAATCTTTTTATCAATCTCAGTCAAGGTCTTGTGGTTCCCAAATCATAAACTTCTTTGGGTATCTGTGAAATTCTTTGTTTCATATGAACATAAACTAATTTCTTTCAACAATTTCTAGTATTAATGTTATATTTAATTATTCTCTAAATTTTGTAATTCTCATACTAAGTACATTTATTTGTTACACTTGAAATTAAGCTTTTTTTTAGAACCTGAACCACATGCTAGAATAGTTATATAATGATTTTGCTGTTTGTTGGCACTCTTATCCTTAAACAAAGGACACAAAAGCCCTACATTAATATTTATTCATTTATTTGTTTCTGTTAATTGTACATTTTCTTCATTAAAATTGACTCTCAGATACTTGAACACTGCCACCTGTTTCAGTCTTGGCTTTTCAATAAATATCTCAAAATTTTCTCGTTCTACAAGTATTCATAACTTGAAGTTTTGTTTTCACTTAACGTTTATTCCTCTGTACACAATATTTTGCAAGTTTTTCATTTTCTGTCACAATACCAAAGGTGTGTGTGTTTTCGTGTTCAGAAATAGATAACAAATAAAGGTGACAGTACACTCAAAAACAAAGTGTAATTAACATTTCTCTCGCAACACCAAGGGTCTTTTCTGTGTCTATGTATATATATACATATTCATACAATATATATTCAGACATACAACAAATAACGGTGACAGTAATTAACATTTCTTGAGCAAACATTAATTCTTCATTAGCAACTTCCTGGGACTGCTAATTTGCACCATCATAATACCTATAGCTTTCTTTCACTTACAGATTTTCCACTTTAAAATCCAGATAAATATTGTTCCTAAGCTCTTTAACTAAACACTAACTGCTAATTCTTCTATACAGGAGCTACGCCTAATAAATTTCCCAAATAAATCTTAAATTACTGCTGATACCATTTTATTCATGTTTATATAAATCTTAATTTATTATGCTCTATCAAAAATAACTTAAACTTCACTAGTTAATATCTTCAGAGCTAAAGTAGTAATTTTCACTATGTTTATGTCTTCATAACAGCATAAAATAGAACAGATTGCCTGTAATATATTTTCACAGAAATAGAAAAATAAAATAAAAACAAGAATTGCTCAATTGATATAAGCGATGGTAGTTTCTTTGTGACTAAAAACAGCTTAGAATGGAGGGAAAATTCTAAAAAGCAAACAATTGCATTATTTACAGGCAAGAATTTTTTTAATGTTGTACACACATGCAAGTTTGAACATTTTTATTTGTGAATTACACTATGAATATTAGAAAATAAACCAGTTTTTGAAATATTTTGTAAAATTATTAAAATAATTAGAATTATTATTTTCACTTAAGTTTTGAAATTTAACACTTGATGCCTTCAAATTTTAAACTGTTTTTATATTCTTTGTTATTGGTAGGGTTCACATGTAGCAATTTTATGTTTTGGTCTCTCACAAGGCTTAATATAAAGAACTGATAAAAGAAATAGGCAAAATCATTCATTTTCTGTGCAAAATACATAGGAAACCCCAACAATAATAGCTATGCTGATGATATTTGACATTTTTCACATAACTTGCATGTTATTTATCACTAGATAACCTATATTATCCAAAGTCATAAATCCATAAGCAGTTTAGTGCACAAATAGTTCATAAAATATATCTCAAAAAGATGTGGGAGTTCATTACCCTTCAAGTAGCTGTAAGATTAAAACAGACATGAGGTAAGCCTTAATTTAATGAATTAATGCAGCAGTTCTATATTTATAAAATTTAGAACTTTAAATTTACAATGTTTTTTACCTGGAAGTTCCTGAAGCTGAGATCTATTAATATAATCTACATCTTCTTTATGAGTACAGAGTCTTGTTGCTTTAATACCATTTTTTTCAATTTGGTGGTCAGAGGAAGATGCTAAAATGTTGGCAATGGTATCAGGACAACTACATGAAAAGGTAGCAGAAATATATATTAATTTTACAAAACATTATTCTGTTACTACATTAATTACATATACAACTATCTCAATAGATAATGATTATACGTATAACTATACATACATACATAAACAATTACAACCTTATTCTTGTTAAAGTAAATAGATAACAAGGATATCAAGTATGCACAACTAACCTACTTGAGAGTACTCTAATTTTTGTCAGCAGTAATATGCAAGACAGTTACAACATTATTTTCTAACTTTTTAATAATAAATAATGGGAAGTGATTTAAAACAAATTAAGTTTTTAATTAAAAATATAGATATGTGCTCTAAAATAAAGTAAAACTTGAACTTGCAGTTGAAAAAATATCACTGCTTTGAGTAGCCAATTAAGTATTTAATAAATGATATTTAACTTATTATTTCCATTCATCATCACTACTGATTATATTCTTTAAATAAGAGGATCTATCCCACAGCATCTGTGATTATTCTTCTATGTTTTACTTTATATTTAACACTTAAAACTTGGGCATCATGACAGACAAAGGAGCTCTTTTTTAGATTTGAAAAAATTAAATTCTTAAAGAAAACACCCTTTATTTTACATTCATTGACAAATTTGAAATAAAAATGTGACAAAAGATTTCCAACAAATGAAGAAAATTTTAGGCCTACAATGCTTATTATTTTAAAGCATAGTGTTTATTGCTGACAATAAATAAGAAAATACAAAAAGGTTCAGTGGCATAAATGGTATACCTGATATTTCAAAAAAGAGAAGAGATAACTGATAAATTCAAAACCTTTGATATACTACAATCTTCAGACTCAAATTCAGTTTTATTTTGACAAACATGGTTGGAATATTTGTAATGAATAAAAGGGAAATTTTTGTACAAATATTCATAAATGTTGGTTAGGGTAAATTGATAAAATTAAAATGTGATACAACAATATAAGGTTTGGTTTACTGTCTAGCAGCACAACTTCTGTATGATTGCTAGAATGTTTATTAGTGTTATCTACTGAGCTAACAAAATCAGCCTCTAGGTTACTAACATCATTTTACAGGTACATTGTAAGATTTTTAATACCATTAAACTCAAAATAACTAACATACATTTGTAAAGTAGATCAAGAATAGAATTTCAGTAACCACATTAGACTTATTTTCTTAAAACAATATTAATGGGCAGAGTTATTCTACATGAAAATGTTACTTATATACACATTTTCAGCCTGATCTGTTAATCTTATCACTTACAGTTAAACTAACCTTTCAGCATAATTTCACTTTTACATCAAATTTGCAACTAACCTTCCCAGTCGAATATTGTTTAGAATGTTAATAAACCTCAGATCCTTTTGTCTTTTCACTTCTGTCAATTCCATATTAATTTGGATACATTTCTTCCATGCTGAAGTCTATACAAAGACAATAGACAAATATTTATACAAAATTTACAAACATATTACTGTCTGAGGACTCAACTTTATTTGTTAAAGATCAATGTATAATAAATGTGGTATGTGCTTTGATCAAACACATATATGCTACATGGGTTGGCTGGTTGGTTTGGTGTTTTATGGCACAAAGCATCTAGGGCTAGGCTATTGGTGCCAAACATCTGGTTAAAAATTAAAGTAAATTTAGTAAAATTCATGAAAGGAAATTAAGGTAAAACAAAACAATGTTTAATTTGTAATTAAAAAAATAACAACTAGCATTAAAACCAATTTTTACATCTAGTCTACAGCAGTAAGAAAAAATCTACTGAGCCTTGAATATAGGACCATAGTCCATGTATGGAACAGGCAAAGCAGTGATAGTGCTAGAGCAGATAGGTTTAGCTGTGGTCTTGGCAGGCTTGTTCCCATGAATACTAATGTGGGCCGGTACCCAGAAAAACTAGAGAGAATTAGATGTTAAAGAGACATGGGCCAGTCAGTTTTGAATATCGGCAAGAACAGGGAGTGAACTAATGTGAAGCAATTCCAGGGCCAGTAGAGAACTAAGCAAGTCAGTATAAATAGTGGAATATGAGTACTGCTTAGCTTCTATGTGATCCAGAGCAAGAAAAATGGCATGCAGTTCAGCAGTGAACACAGAACCTGTAGAGGGGATTCTGTAAGCAACCACCAAACCACAACAAACTATGGCAGAGCTCACACAGTCACCTAATTTCGAACCATCTGTATAAATAGGAATGGAAGGATGGTTCGAAAGATGTTCAGCAAACAGACAGTATTTCCAATTGGGAGTGTCTGCTTTTCTCAGACTACTTCAAGATAAGTCACATTTGGAGACTGTAAGAAGCCATGGTGGGATGGGCTGACCAGTGAATACAGAATTTGCAGGTTTAAGAAATGTTTCCTGTAAGGAAAGACATACAGGATGGAAGGAAGCAAATCAATGTTTTGATGTCATTCAGATTAGAACATAAACCTCTACAGTTCCATTGTATCAAGGTGGCCATTTTTATTTACATGCATGCAAATTGGGTGGAGAACCCTTCTCTGCTTAAGACCACACCTTTTATCTTTACTGTCTTTATTCAAGGGAGGTCTATCAGCTTTCATGGATCCTACCCTGAGTCAATTGGGCAGGTCTTTGCTATAGGAAGAGGATTTCAGTGACCGAGTACGTGAATGAATGATCGTTTTCCTTCTTGGGGTGGGAGAATAAGATGTCCCCAAGAAAATGTCCATACCCTGAACCAAAGAAAGTGGATCTTGGGATTTGCTGGAATGTATGTTAGGGACAGAGATGGGTGTTGAAGTTGATTCATCAACTTTTTTAACCATGGAGGTCAAGACTTTCCATTTGGTTTGAGAATGATTCTTTTGGAGGCACAGAGAGATCCATCTACACTCCCACTGTAGTAATAAAAGGTAGTGCAGCAGCATATGTCTGAGATGAAGTGGTGGACAGAAATTTCCAAACCTCAGGGTAAGTAATGTTTTCAATCATTTGCAAATGCTGCAACTATTTCTTCTAACCATTTAGAGCAAAAACGAAAGTAGGATGGGCGAGAGCAATTGCAGTTGATGCATTGAGGGTCCATTTCACATTTATAGGCATCGTGGTCTTTGCCACCTCAACGATCACAAGTCAAGGAACCACAACCTGACATCTTTAAGTGACCTAACCACTGACACTGGAAACATCTGAGAGGGTTTGGAATGTATGGCCATACCCTACAATTAAGATAACTTGCCTGGTGGCAGGTGGGTGTGGTGATATGAATGTCAGAATGAGGACATTGGTCGGCATCATAATTCCATCTTTGCAAGTGGAAATATGCCTTACTGCAGGTCGGACGGAGAAACCAGCAAGAATCTCTGACTTGGGGATGTTCTTCAAATCCCTCTCAACAATAACTTCTTGTGATGAATTCAAAGTAGTACGAAGTGTAATCTCAATAGGTATATCCCCAATCACCTTTGAATGCAAGAAGAGTTCACTGTGTTGAGATGTGGATGTTTCCATCAATATGTCACCAGAGCATAGCTTCTTCACTGACTTTGGAGAGCCAACTAGATCCTCTAGTCCCTTCTGAATGAAAAAGGAAGACATCTGCTCTAAAGGTTTGTCTGAAATAGAATGTAGTATAAGAAAACGAAGTACAGGTGTTACAGATGTTGAAGATTGCTGCTCAGAATGTTCAAGATATGGTTGTTTACCTGTGGACTGTTTTTACTATTTTAAAGTTTTTATTTGGAGGATCCATAATGAAAAAATATTTCGGTGCCCACTGACCCCACCCACCATGGAGTCCTACGAGGGGACTCACTACAATGCCAAATAAGTACACTGCAGCAATGCCAGGTTTTTATGAGCACTATACCCAAACACCAGCATTAGGTACAATGTCCACAACACCTGTTGAGAACATCTAACACTGGTACTTGGTTGACCCTGGCCCACTTGGGCAAACATCCACCCATGTGTTTGCCATGCATGGTGACCTGTGAAGGGGAAGAGAGGATCCTGGTGGATGTTTAGATCCCAGAGGAGGTAAACTAAAAGAACAGAACCTTCCTTGGAGGGTCCCCTCATCATGTACAGGAATCCACACTGAGGGGCTCTACATGGGACAAATTTCTTTTTTCTGGAGAAGGTTGGAGATTTATAAGGAATTAAAGAATAGGATCATCTACAACAAATCTTAAGTCGAATTTTGAAGAAACCTTCCTATATAAAAAATGTCATTACTGTATTTGACCAAAAAATTGTGCACATTTTTTCCCTTCAGTTACCTCCTGAAATATTGACTGCGCATTATATTTGCACACACTGAGTTTTGTTAGGTATGTTACTAGAAGCTACCACCAAAAGTATTATTTATTGAAAGTAGTTTATTCACTTTATGTTGAGACAACAATGAAATATCTAACTGCAATTAGAAAGTCTGAATGAAACTTATCCTTTAACTTAACAATATTTACTCAACAATGACGAAATTTTCTACCATTGTACAATAGCTTCATTGATGTTGAAATTGAAATATGGAAATATCAAATCATAGAAGAGATAGTGCAAAAAAAACAACTTCTTAAACAAATAAAAGGATATGGCAAAGCTACACCTTAACTAAAGTTATAGTAATAAATGTAGCTGAAACAATCAGTAACTCTGATGCAGTGAAAAACTACAATGTTGACAAGTCTAACAAATGGAGCTGCAAAATTAATCCTCCACTAGGAAAGGATTTTTGGATCAAAAGAATATTTTGAAGAAACAAAGTTGCAGCATAAGCTAAGATAGAAGAATGATGTGTCTAAATGGTTTGGTCTTAAGATGTACTACTTTGTCATACTGTCTTCCCAAAGAATTTGAAGGAACTGTTAGCTTTTCAGCATCATATTATCATACTTTGAAAAACCCATTCTATGATGCACATTGGTAACATGAACCAGACACCTAAATACTTCAACATGCCTTCTAATACAACAGTTAACACAAAAGGAAGCAAATCCTTCCTTATCAGATCAACCAGAAAAAAAGACAAAGGTCACATTTATGCTCACTATTTTAGCAAATTCACACATTTCTCTGTATATTGTTTTAAAGAGGAAAAATCTTTCAAAGAAAAAATTTTCCTTCAGATGTAATCAGTTGTGCACAAGTTAAGAAATAGCTAGATGCAAATTTAGTTCAAAACTGGCTTAAGTGTTTGGGGGAAAAAGGAAAAAGCTCTTTTCAATAAACCAAGCATGCTTGTTCTTTATGCATATAGAAGTCATTTGACAAAGGTGTACAAAAAATGTGATAAAGCTTTGTAAGGATCATTTAAGAAAGATACAATGAGTGGCTGTTGTTTGTCTTGCACTTGCTCATTCTGGAAATATAAACAAACCCTGGACTATTGTTGTGCACCTGGGTCATGGAAGATTGGAAGTCAATCTCAGAAGAATGCATCATTAAAGGTTTCAAAAAATGTTGCATATCCAGTGCAATATAAGGGGAAATTGCAGTCAGAATCAGAAGAGGATGAAGCAAATCCAATGGTAGCTACAATTCTTGAGATGACAAAGATTTCTTTTTATTATCATGTATAAACTTTAATACATCTTATGAAGTTCACACAAGAATATTTATATGAAACATATCCAAAACTATTTAATACAATGATAGTTATCTGCTGTATTTGGAAAGTATACTCAATAAATGTGTATAACTGATGTGTAAAATAAGATCCCTCCAATTTAATCTTTTAAAATTGGGTGCTCATTATATTTTGTATAATTTCAAAATAAAAAAATATCAAACAGTAAATATTAAATGCATTAACTAGTTGATTCTTAATATTAATCATGCCTTTTGGTTCCTGTTTGCATGCAGTTGCATCAAGTGTACATTAATTTAATCCAAGTTTAAAAGAGTGGATTTGAATAACAATAAAAAAATTTAAAACTTTGCTTGGTTATGTACCTGAAAACAAAACAATCGATTCTCATTGCTTTTGGAGACTGGTGGAAGTTGCAAGAAATCTCCACAAAAGATTAGTTGAATCCCTCCAAACGGTTTGTCATTATTACGAACTACTCTAGCAACTTTCTCAAGTTTTTGAAAGTATCTTCCATCCACCATAGAAATTTCATCAACAACAAGATGCCGACATCTTCGCCACTGCTGGGCAACTTCTTTACGTTGAGCTTGTTTAATGCATTGTTCTAAAGAACAACTTCCAGATCCAATTCCTGAAAAAAACATTTTGTCTGATATGAATTGAAGTACTAATAGGGAATTCAAAATTAAACTTAAACAGACAATACAGAAGTGCATTAACAAAGCGACAAAATTATTTAAATCATAAAAAATTTTGCATCTTTACCTTGTGAGACTAATCCAAAACCAGCTGCACTTAGAGCATGTACCCTAAACACTTATCTAAAGAGTTTACCTACTAGAATTTCCTAGTGAAATAGCAATTAAATTCACAATGCAATGTTAATTTTATTATATTATTCTTTAAACATTACATTTTAAACCTAAATAAATAAATGTATTACGTTATTACATAATACTGTTAATTTTTAAAGTTTTATACAATTTATCACATATTTATCATGAGATTTCTACTGAGATTTGTTTTAGGTATTATTTATTAGTTAATAATTACTTTATTACAATATATGCACATTAGTATACACAGTTATTATTTCCATATGTGAAGCCTATTTTAACAAGGTTCCTAGAATGTTAGAAAATTCTTTGCTACAATCAAATAGCCCACAAATAAAACTTCCTTTAGACTGATGCCGTAAATGATGGCTCATGTTTGGTTTGGTAGAGCTGGATGTTCAATATATAGTTAGACATTGCATTATTTTGAAAATTTTTCATTAATAGCAGTTCTTAATGTAGCAATGCAAACAGAGACATTTGTATACATTTCTGTCTATAAAGCTGTTTGTTCCAGACATGCACTTGTTCACAAAAACACATTGGATGCAGATTTTATTATTTCTTTTCCTTAACTGGCATAATGATATAGAAAAATTATGAGATGTAAAATGAGACAGTATTAGTACAAATTAAACTTAAGCCTCACAAACATTGATATGCATATGAAAGCTGTGATAAAGTTTAAGTATACTTATATTAGCATTGTTAGAGTCTCTGTTAGTCACATTAGTGTCTGATTCATAGGAAGGATTTGAGGACTAGCCTAAGTATACATTCCTAAGAAGTACTATAAAATCTATAACCTCTTAACAGAAATTAGTGTCATTATTACCTTAGTCAAATTTAAAATGTTAACAAAATATTAAAAAACAGCTACTTACTCAGTTAAAACATAGTATCAACTGATCATAAAATATGGCACTCATTCTTGGACGGATATCATACAATAACATGAACAGGTCAAATCAGCCCATTCAGTTAACAACTAATGTTTTCAAACTATTTACTTACCTTTAAACTTCAAATTTTTGATCAACTCATCTAAATCTCTCTTTTCAAAACCTTTAAGAAGTTTCCATAATATTTTCATCCCCATAAATAGAATTTAAATGTAAACATTTCAATTGATTTCCAGAATTGCAGAAATTGTGGTAAGATAGCAGTTTCTCAAGACCAGTTTCAATAATATGATTACACAGAAATACAAGGTTTTTTTGGCAAATTGACTGGTATGCCTCATTTCACTCTCACACTACTTAAGGTATACAATGATCAAAGAGGTATATCATGAGAGCAACTTGTTACCTGTGATTTGTGCCAGTTTTTCAGACAGATCCTTCTTCCAGTATGTTGTATATTGTTGCCTGGTGCAAGTGGATAGTCCCTGCCATTGACCTTTTAGTGTTCATGAATTCTTGCTTATTACAAGATGTCATACTTTTCTTAATGCCACAGTTAGAGTATCATCTGTAGCAAATCTTTTTTTTTTGGGTGGTTTTAGTATTTTGTAGTTATCCATATATTTTTTTTTTCCCCAATGCAATTAAGTACAAAGGATGTTTCAATCTTGAAAATATAAAATCCTCAGTCTAAAACTATGTTTATGACCTAACTATGTGAATACATTGTGCCAATTTTTACATACCTGTCCTAAAACAATTAATTTTTGGTGGCATATCTACAACACAAAGAAATGTTACAATGCAGTTCTGATGCATCTAGCCCCACTGTGACTATACCAACTGTGGATGTCATGTGATTTGCTGATTTGCATATTTTACAACTGCTGTTCCTGAATGTTGATCAAGCAACTTAGCTATTTATTACTTCTATCTTGGGTATTTACTGCCATTATAAGAAACTTCTGTTAATGAAATGTAAGTCACTTACCAGCAAAAGAATGTAAAGTTATTCCTCCAATCTGACAAGCTGCTATCCCAGTGCTGGCTGTAGCAACTGTATGGTTGGGGGGAAGAGCATTAATGATTTGTTTTAGCAGGTAGGATTTACCTGTACCTGCACTGCCTGTGAAAAACAGATTTTTTCCACTCACCACAGCATTCAGTACATGCTTCTGTTCAGTTGTTAGCTGAACTACATTCAAGTACTTTTGTACAATGACATGTTTCTAAAGAAGAAAGAGGGAAATCTTTCAGATATTAATAAAGTTTAACTATTTAATTACCTTAAACTCAAGCATTAACATTTATTACATAAAACTGTTAAAATGGGTTGGATAATTACTTATGTAGACTAATGCAAATAGCTATGGGAACCCAGTTACTGTCACTCATACTTGCCCTAGTTCAAACCTAATTAGTAAAACTTAAGACTACAAATACTTCATAGAAGGTATTATAAAAGTGTACTGACACAACTACATTTACTGTATATTCTAGTAACTTATTCAGAATATTGCTTTATAAGCTTTGGCTTTTGTTGGGGCCTTGGTATGTAGCACAAACTAAGCAATGTTCAGCCTATTCCTCAGTACAACTGCTCGTACAAGTAATGGAAGGCAAAGCTATCTCAGCTACATACAGATGTACATTTTTCTCTCCTACTTAACAATACAATATTTTAAGTCTATTATTTTAGAAGTTTAGTTTTATACTATTGTAAATTTATCTACAAGTTAGTAAAATCTATGCTATTAAAGTTACCTATAGACAAAATAAAAAAATAAAGATAACACAGTATTTAAACAAAATTATATTAAACTGATGATTAGTGGTTGGCAATTTGTAGTATTTGCTAACTGATGGCCTCATTTGTCAATTACAAATTGGTAGTGTTTTAACTATTTTATGTTCAAGCAAAAACGTTGTTGGCAGTTAAACTTTAGTGAGAAAGCCATGACAAAAACAGGGTGAAGTAAATTTGGCAACTTGAATAGTTGCAATAATTTAAAACAGTAAAAATTGGAAACTAATATTTATTAAATGACTATTTTCATGACACTAAATTAAATCATAACTTTGAATGATTGCCAAAATAATCAATTTGGATTAATTGATATAATCATAATTTTAATTATTTCACGTGATACTTATGAGCAGCATTTATTTAGAATGGTATTAGTTAAGCAGCTCAGATTTTCTGATAATTCATAACTCTTGAAGTTTTTTTACAGTTTGAAATCAAATGAATATTCAATCTTCTAAATATATTGAAATATACAACATTAAGATATTTCATGAAATATTTGAATTATATTGTATAAAGATATTCTTTACAAACTTAATACACGTTTCAAAATTAAGCATAATTGTTTTTTAACTACTGGAATACAAAAACATTTTTAAAAGATGCCTAAATATTTTCTTTTACCTTTTAAGAAAAAAATGTATTACATCAAGTGTTACATAATATACTATTCTTACAAATACTTAAGACTTGTATTACTTTCAAATATTTATAAAATTTGTGTTTATTTTTACAGGAAGGACAGTACATACAGACAAGAAAAACTTTCCCAGGTTACCTTTTTTCATTTATTGAAATAATGAACTTTTTTTTTTTAAATAGTAAGTTTATGTACCTTGTAAGCTTAAAAGTATTTTAGCATATCTCTACCTTTTTCAATGAAAGATAACATTTAATTACAAATACATACTTTTGGATATTCTTCTTCATAGGTGATTTGTTCTCTTTTTCTTTTTCTAGTTCCTTTTGGAGTTTCAAGACCAAGTGGAATGTTCTCTTTCAGCTTTGAAATATTCTGTAGAATATTGACATCTTTAGAAGTCAGTGGACTAATCTGTTCCAAACATTTTGGTTTATCAGAAAGCAGTCTCTGCTGAACTTTCACTTTAACTTCATTGTTTAAACACTTCAGTTTAGCTGAAAGGATTTTGAGAAAATATGAAAGTTTACTAGGTGGGCAGTTGGATAACATCAACTGCACCTGGTAGTTTTTCAGATATATAGTTGCTTTCCCATCCTTCACAAAACGTTTATGTATGGTCATGTCATCCACGATATACTTGAAAACTGAGTTTCCAATGTCAATCTTAATCAGAATATCCCTGAATTCATTTCTATAAAGTGAAAGGAAAGCATTTTGATAAACATTTCGCTTTCCTGTTGATCCTGTCTGACCAATGACTTCGATCACAACTGTACAAGTCAATTCTGGACTCTCAGAATTCACTACAGAAAATACCATTCTGAAGTTCTTCACTAAACTGAAAACAACTAATGCTAATGAAAAATAAAACAAAAATCATAGCTATAAAAAAGAGCATAATAAATTAAAAATGTCTGTTTTAGAAACTTAATGCATATATATAACAGACTGACATGTCAAGGAAGGTTTTGATCAATGAATTATGATGGATAATCCAAATTATAGACAAGGCATGACTTGTATGCAAATTGCATTCCAAATATTCATGCAGTTCAATTTCTCAGACTAAGAGCAACAATCACCTACCACTGAAATTTATCTAAATAAAGCAACAGCATGCTGCTGCTATATAAAATAATTTAGATCACTTGATAAATTGGAAAAATGAAAAATAATTTTAATTATAATAAATTCATGGTACTGCATGTAGATTATCATAATTTGAATGGGAATAAACTTAAGTGTCATGGAAAAAAACAAAGGATATTTGTGTTCAGTCTCTTACAACACTCAAGCAGCATGCTCTTGTTAATGGTACAGAAAATAAAATATTTTAAGTTGTATCTATTGAAATGTTGAACAAAAGTCTAGTGAGATCACAATTCTACGGTATAGGCCATTGGCTAGACTGAATTTGGAGTGTTATTTTAAGTCTTCATTTCCTTTCCTTAAGAAGGGCATTGAATTTTTTGGAAAAAGTTCAGAAGAGGACTGCTAAGATAATACCTGGGGTGAAAAGGTTGCAATAAAAAGACAGGTTACAATTTTTGAAACTTTTTTTCTTAAAAAAAAAAAGAAGAGAGATTTGAGTATTTAGAATAAGGGAATTGATAATGTTGATATATCATTTCCTTTACTTAGTGAGAAGGATAAGACTAGGAGACAAATTTAAATTTTGGCAGGGTAGCAATTATCTTCAGCTAGGACAATTTTTTTTTTAACAGAATAGTTATCTTCAAGAATGAAGTACCAACAGCATAAGATGTGGTAAAAACAGTAACTTCAAGGGAGTTTAAAGTAAGTTTTGATAGATATTTGAATGATAATAATTGGCTTTTATTTTTTACTAGTTTAGCTCAGTGGATGGGCCAAAAAATTCTTTGTTATCTTTGAATGCTAAAATCTTATGCAACTAACATTTAATTATTAAGAGCATGTATATCTAAACACAGCAAACTGATACATGTTCATATAATTTGCAACAGTATTAAAACTGGCAATAATGTTGTCATAACATTTTAGCATTTTTAATGTAGAAAAAGATATTTACAATTTTAAATAAGTATTTAAAAAATTACTAGACATGAAATTTGCATAGTTTAATCTCTCAATAAATACTGGATGAATACAGAAAATCAACTTAAATAGGTTAATACAAAAATCCAAATAAAACATTTGAAACAGATCAAATTTAACTAGAACTTGGTCAACTAAAGCTACACATATTATAATACTGACATGTCAACAGAAGGTTCAATACCAAAACACAAGAAAATGTATACAAGCATATAAATAGTAGGTTTAACCAGTGCACTATGTTCAATAATAAAAGTATAGACAGCTAAAATATATGATTGATTTGAAAGTTACCTTCCACACTGCATATCATATTGTAATAAAACTTACATCAACTACCACCAAATATTGAAATTCATTTAAATTATTTTATACTCAATTGCAACCTAACGTCGATGCAAATGCTGTTGGACGTTCAATTGTGTTTTTTTAAATTTCTAATGCACATTTTAAACTTGTGACTTAAATTAAAAGTGTTGCTGCTTTTTTTTTTACTAGTATTGTTTAAATCCAAAACTGTCTTCCTACACATGTTATGTATATGAAACTGGAAATGAAAATGACCTAACTTTATTCAATCTTCAAGTTAAAATGGTATAGATGCCTGCCAATTACACATAGGCCACGACATACAATTCATTAACATTATCCAAGTCTAACGTAAAATTAAACAAACCTTAAAATAGCTCAAAGTCTCACTTTAAAATCTAGCACAACTGCAAGTACTAGTACTAAATATTTACAACCATTAGTTTTATTATTATTAGCAACGAAATTTTTCTCATATATTAATACTGATTTAATTAATATCAACTATAAACAGAATTAAAAGAAAAATAAATAGCAATAAACTAATTCAGACAACACAAACGAGTTTAGTTTATTACAAAAAATTAATAATATGTAAATAAGAAACAAAAGGACTTTAAAATGAGTACAAAACTAGTACTCATCAAATAGTTTAAGAGATGGCTTGAATGGTTAAGAAGAAAACTATTTTTTCAATGTACAACATTTCGATGGCATAATCTTTATGAATAATAAAATTTTCTTTATTACGTATTGAAGCTCTCTCCAAACTTATATTTTCTGAAAAGCGGGTTCGTTATCATCAAATTTAGAAACAAAATCGTTAAACTTCAACAAACCTTAAATAAAATAATTATAATAATAAAACTGAAAAACTAACCACACCAATAGATAACACAGAATTAATAACAACATCCACATGCCAGTTTCACTGTGTCGGTATTTGGGTATTGATGTTGTTAAATACCCAGGAGGGTCAGGGCAAAATTAAATATGGTTTTTTAAACTTTTAACCAATAGAATAGCCGATTTAAGAACTAACCAATCAAACAACCACATTTCAAATTCATTGTTGCCCTCTAGTGACTGAATCCGCGGTAGTTATTTTTAAAATATTGTTCTAACGCAAGTTTCTTATTAAAATTACCTAAAAAACATTTACAAAGCTGAATACACTGTAAGCCACGAAAAATATGAAAAAAAACATACAAAACCAGTAACATAAATGTAAACTATAAAGCATATTATTTATTACACAACAGTCTTACAATACTTTATACATTTTAGAGTTTTAGACAAAATCCAAATAAAGAATGTGCGTCAGGTTTAACTGTAGAAAAAAAAAAAATTTCATTGTATCAAACATAGATATAAATTTATATATATGATATCTAACCTTGCATCATACTCTCATTAGTGTACCAAGCTACTCTCACCAGCAATATTTAATATAAAGATATAACGTTATTAAATCATCATGATTAACAAGTGTTTTGTTAATTTGTCACTGACATGCACTGCAGTACGTGTGAAGAAGAGATAAGTGATTCAAACGATTGCATACAATGTTTGAGTGATTTTAAAATATATCATCATTATTATTGTGTACAAGTGAAAGAAGCAACTTATAAAAATTAAGTAAAGAAAAGAAAAAGAATTACAAAAGTCCAAATTATATATAAAAAAAATAATAACAGGATTCCATTAGTAATGACGAGAAACTCACTTGTAGTAAAATTGTATTATAAATCATAAAGCCTTAATGGCTAGTTTTGATGTAATCTCTCTCTTTACAGAAGTCCCAACCCTGAAGTCTGCAAGATAGCTATAGAATTTTTTATTTAATAGCCCAACCCATTGATACACATCCCCAGCAACCAATTATCAACCCTTATATAATTCACTACGTCAGAAACTGACATTAAGTTCAATGACCAAAAGTACTTACAAATAAATGGCCTAAGAATTGGTGATCCAGAGTTATCAGTTGTAGCTAACATTTTTATGACAAAGATTTAATTTCAAGCGAACCATTCAGCCTTACACTTTCCACTATATTGATACAAATATGTTGACGATACAATTGCTGATTTCACATCTACAGAATACAGTTTTTTTCAATTAATTTAACTCTATACATCCCAAAATTAAATTCATCTGTGAACAGGAATAAACTAACCAAATAGCACTTCTTAATCTCAAGATCATTAGAACTGATACACAACTTAAAATAGAAATCTACAGAAAAATCACCCATACTGAACTGTACATTCTCTGGGAAACAAAACAAAAACTCAACATATTAATGAACCAAATATACCAGGCCACAAAACTACGCTCACCCAATAAAATTAACGATGAAATCAACAAAATAAACTAACACTTCATCAACATCAACAAATTTCCTCCAAAAACCTTTGAACAAAAATTATACACACACCTACATCAACAACAAACAAACAACAATAAATCCCAAGATACAACAAACTACAAAACTTTACACTACTGTATACCATATATTCCTGACATCAGCAAAAAATATAACCAACAGTTGAAGAAACTTATAATAAAACAAAACATTTCAGTTAAAACCAAATTTATTGAAAAACCAGGTACAAACTAAAAACTACACAGACAAACACAACACCAACATTATTTATAAAACACTGCCTCGACTTCTATGTTCGAGAAACAAGCAAAAAAATGGAAAATAGATTCAAAGAGCACAAACAACACCTTCACACATTTTTGAACATTAGAGATGAAATAAACAGAACATAACTATAGAAAACACACAGATACTATGTAAAAAAACAAATACAAGCAAACGCAAAATCAAAGAAGCCCTACTTATACAACAACTAAAACCAAAATTAAATCAATATAAAGGAACACCCTTATACCTATACTAATTAATTAACTGACATTTAATTGCAATGCCATCTACAGTCCTGTACACGTTTACACTCTCGTTCCTTATACATGTATCTGGCAACGAGTAGTTGAAAGTTCTCTCTTTGTTAACCTGAAAATGACCTAAGAAGGTCGAAACGTTGTTCTTAACTTTATTTTAATAAAAGTTTTAATACCCATACCAGCCGTCTTTACAGGATTTCATTAGGTTGTTTCATATGAAATGACCGACATTCACTTAGTTAAAAAGCAACTGTGATTAGGATAAGTTAGATACAATAATTTCACTATATGCTATTCAATATTGACAAGAGTGCTGTGCTTTTCATTTGTCTGTTATGCCAAGTTGTATAATAATTGTTTTTGTGTTTTTTTGGAACCCTATTCAAGATCATGTCTTCAACCGAATTGAGATTATCGTTTTTTATATGTGTTCAAACTGAGGAAAAAACGCAGCTGAGGCCGCTAAAAACATCAATTCAGCGATTGGATAAGGGACTACTTTTCAATCGACTATTCGGCATTGGTTCCAGAAATTTTGTTCTGGTGATATGAACCTCGAAAATTAACCCAGACAAAGGCCTTAACCTGTTGTGAATGAAGAAAGATTAAGAACTATCGTAGAAGCTAACTTACAAACAAGAGTTCGAGCACTTGTAGCAGACTTAGAGGTTTCCAGTGCAACTGTTTCTCGTCACCTGGCTACAGTCGGAAAGGTTAAGAATTGGACAAATGAGTACTGCACGAATTGACGGAATGCAGAAATTGTTTAGGAATAAGAGAGAGTCATTTTTGAAGTAAATCGTCATCTGCGACGAGAATTGGATCCTAAACGACTACCGGAAGAGATCAAGACAATGGTTAGATGCAGGTGAATCTCCAAGACATGTGCAACCGCCTTTGCAACAACAACAACAAAAGATTATAGTGATAGTATTGTTGTCTGCATATGGAATTATCCATTACTCCTTTCTGCAACAAGGTGAAACGATTACAACATGATCTTACTGCCAACAAATTGGTAAAATACATCCAAAATTAACCACCAAAAACCATCATTAGTGAACAGACAAGGACCAATTTTGCTCCAAGATAACGCCAGACCACAAACCTCACAAATCACCATTACAACATTGAGAGAATTGAAATATAAAATTTTGAAGCATGCACTATACTCACCTGACCTATCTCCAACCAATTATCATTTTTCCCAACACTTGGAGCTGTTTTTCCTGAACAAAATGTCTAGGAATCAGGATACTATTATTAAAGCCTTTGAAGAGTTTATTGTCTCCAAAACAACTGAGTTTTATAGAAACGTGATATTTTCATTAGTATCCTGTTGGAAATAAACTATTTCAGCAAGTAGAGTATATTTTGATTAATAAAATTGGCGTTTGTTAAAATATGGCGTATTAATTTTTACCTATACAATCGGTTATTTCATATGAAACAAACTAATATAATTCAAATTAAACACAACAGTTCTAAGCAGGTGGAAATAACAATGTTACGTGATTCGAATGTGCTGAAGCCAGTCAAGTTAACCAATAAGCAGATAAAAATGTAGGACAAATTCATGATACTTGTGAAGGTAAAATGTTTGAATTCTTTCGTAAAATAAAAACTGAGATATTTGAAATAAATATACAGAATGCGTATGAATTTAGACAGGAAATTTCCATGTGTAAAGTTAAAATGCTTTGTTTGTTTGAAGTTAAGCACAAATCTACACCATGGGCGGTCTGTGCTCTGCTCACCACGGGTATGGAAATCTTGTTTCTAGTATTGTAAGGCCGCAGACATACAGGTGTGCCATTGGGATAAGTTGAAATGAACAATTTTAAAATATAAGTAGATTTTTGTTTGAACAAAATTAATAAATTTATAACAACCAGGTGAGAAATAATAGTTAGTATAAAATAAATTAAACAACAAAAACAGGAAATGAATGTTTCAACAGTATTTATGAAATATGAATATCGAAGTTCAAGAAATACCAGAAATACAGGAAGAGAATATTGGCGAAATTGTTCAAGTAGTTACAAATGTAACTAATATAATTGTAAAAGATGAAGATAACCAAATAGTCCATTGAGTAACATTAGGAAACATGAAAAAGAAACTAGGACTATTATCGTACAATTTTTAAATAGACAGCTTAGAAATAAACATTTTCTACAAGGAGTGAAAAAGATATCAAAAACGAATGATATAAATGAACACTTTAACTCATAAGATAGGTCTCGTGTTTATAAATGAACATTGATACTTGAATTAAAAATACGTTTCCAATATCAAAAAAGCTGCCAAAAATAAAAATTATAAGTATATTTGAATTAAAGAAGGAAAAATTCTAGTCAGACAATCAGAAAAATGGAAAAGTAATAAGAAGTAAAAGTGAGCTGGCTTTAAAAAAGTTACAATTATACCAAATTAAAACAAGGAAATAAACATAATTTAAATTATTAGAGACGAACTGCTCTATTATCAGTTTAAAAAAGAATAAAAATTTAGATTCAATACAAACTTTTTAAATTGTCAATTTGCATATTTTTAAAACATGAAACAGGGGATTCACTTAATACAGTGGTTAATAAAAATCAATCGATTAATGATAATAATTCGTGATGACAAGAAGACCTACTTATAGAGAAAATTATATATTTAAAAACGGCTGGTATAGGTAGAGAAAGCACTAACAGAGGGGTTAAAGTAAAATATGTTATCACTGATGAAATTGTTTGAATGTTGCGCAAAGTTATACAAAGGCTATGTGTACTAGCCGTCCTTTATTTAACAGTGAAAAACTAGAGTGAAGGCAGTTACTCATAACTTTCCATCATCAACTCTTGGGCTGCTATCAGATCATCCTTTAAGTAATGTCCGATTTCAGGTTCATTAAAAAGAGAAAGAATTTCAAACGCTTTTAATATTATTTAATCAATAACGTATGATCATTTATCATTAATTATTTTTTGCAACGATTTACAAGCTTCTGAATGCCACTTCTATAAAATTTATCGGGTTTGGAGGTAAAGAATGTATAGAGGGTAGTTTTAACATCTTCATGTGTTCTAAACTCTTTTCCATCAAAATAGTTCTGCAAACTACGGAATAAATGATAATCAGATGGAGCATGGTTTGAAGAACAAGGAGGATGTGTAGGTTTTTCCCATTCTAGCTTTTCAACCTTCGCAGTTGTGGTCCTTGCTGCATGGTGCCGTGCATTATTTTGGTGTAACACAATACTTTTACGACTGATCAAAGCAGGCCTCTTTTCTTTCAGTGCAACATTCAAACACTCTAACTGTTGACAGTAGAAGTCTGATGTAATCGTTACATTGAACGGCAGCAACTCAAAGTGGATCACACCAAAAATATCCCACCAAACGTTTAACAAGACTTTCCTAGGATGGACGTCCATTTTGGGCTGTGCTTTAGCCAGCTTATCTACACTAAACTATTTTTATAATATATCCATTTTTCATCTCCAGTCACACACCTGCCCAAGAGAGTGCAGAGAAGTGCAAATGTCCACTCTTGCTCTAAGGTTGGCTTCTGTCAAGTCATGGGGGACCCATTTTCCATGTCTTGATACCTTTCCAAGCTGTTGCAGATGACGGTGAACTGTTGAATGGGTTGGATTAAGATTCTGTATTAGTTCTTCAACTGTTACAACACAATCTTTATCAAGTGCAGCCATTAGCAAATCATTATTAAACTCAACAAGACGACCTGAAGGTGGCGCATTACTTAAGCTGTTATAGTCACCTGAGCTGAACTTCTGAAACCACCTTCGACATTTTCTTTCATTGGGAGACTCCACACCATAAACACCTTGAATGTTTCGTGTAGTTTCTGCTGCACTATTGCCTTTTTTAACTCATAAAGCATTATATGCCTAATGTACTTCTCAGACACATCCATATTCATAAGAGTTTATTTGATTAGTGATCTGAAAAAGTGGAGTTGGGTTAGTTTCTTTTATCTGTCTGAACATTTTTATACACGTCCTACTACATATTTTAGTCATTAAGGCCTTCTACAAAGACAGAAAAGATGATGCACTTTCTGTATTAAATTTTCAGACATAACTTACCAATTATTGGTTTCATTGGCCATCGCCTTATAACACCCCCAACGCTGAAACAGCGAGCATGTTTGTTTGGAGCATGTTTACTGTCGTGTGATATTTATTTATGAAATAAAGAAGACATGAATATTTAACTTTGGTGTATCATACATGATTCATTTATTTAGTTGTATCGCTTCCTGTACTATTGAGTTGTATTTTTATTTAATAGTTACTTTAAGATAAGAAGATGATATCAATATTCAGAATCAATAACTGATTTTAAACCATCTTGTAAAATTAAGCTTTGAATAAAAGATTTTACAAGTTTCGGCTGCAACGTTTATGTGTGTGTGAGTGTCTGAGTTTTATGCATTTGAATGTGAACATGTGATTACACATACGCTAAAGCTTAGCTTTTATTAATCAAAATCAGCCGTTTCATCGGTCAAATATTGAAATTTATCTAAGTGTAATGTGAATAATGAGCAATGTGAGTGAATAGAGGGTGTAATATAGGAAATGAAACACTTGTAGAACCTTTCTATTCTACTACTGTACAATTTAACGCCGCGTGTTTATTTTCTGTAATGTATTTATAAAAGAATATTGAAATATTCAGTTACTTTAAATTTATTCGATTTTCGCTCGCTTTTACAAGTGCAGAGAAAGCGATAGAAGTTTCTTGTAAAACTACTGGACGATGAAATGGCTGGATTTTGGTTAACTAAGTCTAATTTTTATCGGTAAGTGGTTTTAGAACAGTTTCACCAGAATCTGGTGAAGAAATCCTATATATGAAAACACAAAACTCAAATGAAAAATATGTTTTCTAGGTAAAGGATTTTTAACATAACTGTGGGCGCAAACTCTTCAATAAAGTACCACTGTCGCTTCAGCAAGAAAATACAGTGGCGCTACTCTTGTCGTTAGATATTTATAAATATAACGGCGTTATTGCTACTGCTACTTTAAAAAAAACTGATATTTTTCATGAAAAGTTTTTTTTTTGTCAATGGAGAATAAGAACGAAAATCGCAAATGATAATGCTTTATTTCTACAATCACATAATACAGACTTCTCAAAACAGCCTGTCTAAATTTGTGAATGATGAAAGGAAAGCAGCTAACAATCATTCCATATAGCTTTTTCACATTCGGTGATCATACTCAGAGAACACAAAGTCAAACATATATGAATATCATGACAGTAATAACAATAAATAAGCTAATACAAAATAATATGTCCCTAATATTTGAAGATATTTTACATCCCTTATTCAGTTTTATTACCGTTTTACTCTTATTTAATTTCAGCAGCATCAACTTATTGAAACTGTTATCTGTCAATCCTGCTCTGTGTGGCTTCAAAATATCTACCTGTTGAGAAAATACACACTACAGCTGCTCTCGATGGAATGTACGTATTGAAGTGAATGAAGAAAGAGTTAAAAGCTGGTGAAGGGAACAAACTTGACTTTATATATTTCAAGTATATGTTTTTTTCTTCTCAGGAACAATGTTATTTGATTGTAGCTACTTTGGGACGCATTACTAGCATATTTTATTTGTTGTTTAAAGCATGTGAATAAGCCTTCTTTGTCATCTTCCCTGGTGTTAGAAAAAGACGAAAAATTATTTAAATTAACATTTGCTGAACATTAATCACAGCCATTTCTCATCGTCTCTTTCTTCAGTTACTTTCCTAACGTTCGAGCTAATCCAAATCTGTTGAAATCATGAGCACTTTGAAGTAAATTTAGTGCGCGTGTTACAGGTCACATTATGATGGTTTGTTGTTTTTTTTATGAAATTTGTATCTGAAAAATTGAAAAAAACGATAGCCAGCTCATCACACTCACATTACTGACTGAACCAACTGTCTTCATTATTATACTCTCTATACGAATGAATGCATCCAACATTGAATTCCGTTGTACCCTACGTTGTACTTTAAAAATCGTTACTGTAGGATCTTATAGCTAAACTTACAATCATGTAGTCTAGATGTATCTTACTGTTGAAATTTATACCCTGCGTAGTTATATCCCGACAAAAGTCTAGAATGCTCCACACACCGCAAGATGTTATCGTGCAATAATACTCAATAAAAACAACGAGAAAACCTCAGAAGGTTATACTAACATGACGTATAATATAAAAAACAATCACCAATTTATAACTATTGAACTACACAACGAATGATTACACTGCACAACAATTTTTTTGCTTCCTGAAAAGTTTTTGGTGATTGTGACAGGTACCTTGTGGGTATGCACAAATATAGTTTTGGTTTTATATATGCAAAAACGACTCGTTTGGGTTGAGAAAATATTTTACATACAATTTTCTCAACCCAAACGAGCAGTTTTTGCATATATATTTCTCTACAAGTGGGTTTTCTCGACATAACTGAGTTTTGGTTTTGCTTCATTACGTAGGAACTCTGAGAAATAAACAGTTAACTGTTTAACGGCAATAACGTATTTAATAGCGTTTATGTCTGTAATACGCTATTAAGTTCAACATAATTAAAAGTGTTTTGCTCCTGATTTTCGTTTGTATTCAATGTCCGGTGCATCACGTTGCAGTATCCAACAGTAGTCAGCAAGCATTTGTACATAATAACAAAACAAAGAAACTAAATTATATGTTGAGATAAATTGAGACATCTCTAGCGATCTCATTACGATTGTGGTTCCTACTTCGTGGATGTTATCGGTTCTTATCTCATGTCTTGGTGACCTAGCAACACGCCCTGGGTGTCATCGCCTTTGATGACATCTAGTTTTCTGTCTTTTTAACAGTTAGAGGTCATTGAAGGAAGTAAATTCCGCCTAATTGCAGACACGCATTTTTCTTTAAATTATTTATCATATCACAGTTGATGGGTAATGGGACTATATTCTGCATAAATAGAAGTGCAAGTTATCAATATTGAAATAGATCTGTAACATTATTGGTTTCATTTATTTCAGAAATATATTCAAAAATCATATTTGCATCCGATGAGTTGTCCGTGATTATCACTAGTAGAACTATAAGATACAGTAATTATATGAATATGGAATTCAGACTCAATGTACACTGATTTGACTGCCTTACATATATCCTCGAGCGACCCACTATTGGTCAGCTCAGACTTAACCTTTGTTATGCAAACGCAAACGAACTTGGCAGGGGATTAGTTTAGAGAGAGAGAGAAGTCTGAAGAATTCTCTCCCCAACAGGGGTGATCAGGAACGTTGTGGTTCTCCATCGTCCTCTCACGTGAAAGATTATTTTACTGTGCTTGGAATTTTGCCTGCATTTAATTTTTACTTGTTTAAGGTGATAAAGTACGGTGGGGCATTATAAAATTGACGGGTAAGAAAGCGGGGAGCGAAACAAAGGTGGCACCAGAGAAGTGAGCCAGGCCAGAGCCCGACAAGCAGATATCAACGTAAAACGACCCGATTCAGGGCTGGGCAATAGTGTGCATGTCATTGACTCATGTTATCGCTATGCCGCGTATCATGTGATATATAGCAGCACTGGTTCTAGTTGTTACCATAACACTGTTTTGTAACCGTTAATTACACTTTCTGAGGCTATGAAGTATATAAGATGAGCTAATTAAACTTTGTTGCTCGATATTGTTTATAAACTACATAAAATCGTATATGCTGAGTTGGAATAAGCATAATTTGTATGAAAATCAATCAAATAAAATTATATAGTTTTGTGCTACTAGTACATAAAGTTTTGATAAGTGTAAATGAGAGTATACTAGTCCATGATGAAACATTAGTTTTATATAAGAGCACTGAAGTATATAATTAATTTTACTGAACATCTTTCAAATAATTGCTTGATTTATAATTTAAATCCCTATGTGCGTTTGAAAACTAATAAATCTGAATGAAAGATACTGAAATAGAATTTCTGGCTTGTTAGTTTAGACAAACAGAAGGTCAATCTTGTAATACGTGACGACCTTTGTAGATCCCAACAAACAGCTGGCTCAAAGGCGGGGTCCAACCCATTTATATGAGTGACCATGTGACGATCTCCTAACAAACAGCGATCTTGATATCCTATTATTTCAAGTCTATTGAAGAAAGAATATTTATCTTCAAATGAATGTTCTATACAAAAAGGTAAAGATAAGCGGTAAGTTATTCATTTACTATATTTAGCTGAAGCAAAATAAGCATTTTTCAGGATAATAAAAGTATGTAAAGTAAATTATCGGGTATAATAATTGTCTCATTTAATAATGTATAACACGTATGTTGTAATAGTTGTTTAATTGAAATAAAATATTTTGAGTCCTTTTCAGGATAATAACTGAAAAGTATGCTTAAATATAGAAACTAAAGCTGTAATCAGTATGATAAATTAAAACTGGCTGTGCATTTTCCTGTCCTTTACCATAAGAAATAGTAAATTTAAATGTTTTCTCAGTAATATAGTTATATGGACAGCATAAAGACAAACTAGGGAGAAATAAGCATCTTTTTGAGGACGAAAATTGTAAAAAAGTATGATGTTGATGATAACGTTACCGGATTAGTGAAATATTTTATACATAAAACAACTGTATTAGTTTTATGACTTAATTAAATATAGCCATTGATTATATGTTGTCCTCCCAGTGTCACAGTGGACTTGTACTGCTAAAAACTAGTTTTGATACCCGTAATGGGCAGAACACAGACAGCCGTTTGTGTGGCTTTCTGCTTTATAACAAAACAAAGAAACTGAATTATATGTTGAGACATCTGTAGTGACTTCACTACGATTGTCGCGCCCACTTCCAGGATGTCCTTGGTTCCGGCCGCGTGTTCGCCTGTCATGTTGGTCCAGCAACACACCCTTGGCGTCATCGCCTCTGATGACATCATCGTTTTGTGACAGCGCTCTCTAGTGCTACTTTGTGAAACTATGACGTTATCGTCTCCCCACTGCTTGAGGCCAACATATTAATGTCACTCCTATACTGCTAGAAACCAGGTTTCGATACTTATGGTGGGTAGAGAACATATAGCCCTTTGTGCAGCTTTGTGCTTAATAAAAAATAACAGAATTATTTTATTAAAAATCCCCTAAGATGGAAAACATCAATAACACTGCACAACAAAGTTTTTGCTTCTTGAACACTGTTTGGTGTCACCTTGTGGCTGCTGATCACGAAAATCACATCCAAATTTGCCCATAACGTATCGTTTCATCGAAATCTTCAGTTTTGTCATGTTTTTTCTTCTTATACTTGTATCCAAAAATTTTCGTTTCTGTAAGAGAACTATGAAAAATGTTTTGTACAATCTGGACATGTTCAGGCACGAAATCAGGCCAGGTTGGAAGCTGTTTTGTGGAAGTATGCAGCCCTGGCATGCCTGGACAGGCCGGAGCCAGCTTGACACTGTCTCAGCAGGCTATAAAAGTGGCTTGCATTGACCTCAGTAGCACTGTAACAAGTTAGAGATTGTAGACGTTTTACAGGACGATTTGTGTCGGTCATTATGTCTCGTCAATGTCATAACAGCCGCGATACATTCTGCTATATTTGTGGCGAGTATACGCTTGTTCATCAGAGACGCTCAACGACTGCTCTTGTGAAGAAAGCATCTCATCTGTACTTCGGCTGTAAAATTGGTGATCAAAACCAGTCATATTTGTTGTGCGACATGTGCTGTCTGTCTGAGAACTTGGCTCAGAGGCACTCGAAAGACAATGCCGTTTTGCTGCCCCATTAATATGACGAGAACAGAAAGACCGTGTGACGGACTGTTACTTCTGTTTGATTAATGTGTCTGGTTTCTCTGCCAAAAACAAGAAGTCAATTGAATACCCTAATCTGCCTTCAGCAATGAGACCCGTGCCACATGACGACAGTCTTCCAATTCCGAAACCACCAGAGGAATGGACTTTAGACGAACCAAATGAAGAAACTGTAATACAGGGAACTGGCAGTGACATTGATCCGGATTATGAACCGTGCTTCTCAGGCGATCCACATCTCATAACACAGTCAGAATTAAACGATCTAGTCAGAAATTTTTGTCTGTCAAGAGCAAAAGCCGAATTGCTGGGTTCGAGACTGCAGGAATGGTGTTTGCTCTCACCAGGTACGAAAATTTCTGTTTACCGAAGTCGCCAAGATGATATAACCAAATTCTTTGCACAAGTTGACAGTCTCTGTTTCTGTGTTGACAATGAAGGATTGTTCTCTGCTTTCCGTTGTGACCATGACCCGCAAGAGTGGCGTCTCTTTATTGATTCATCAGTGTTAAGCTTCATGGCTGTTTTGTTACACAATGACAACGTTCACCCTTCAATACCTGTTGGCTATACAGCACACATGTAAGAAACCTACAAGAACGTGGAAATGTTGCTGAAGCACATCCAGTATAGGAAGTACAACTGGAATATCTATGGAGATGTTAAAGTCGTTGCTCTGTTACTGAGACTGCAGCTCGGCTATACAAAGTACTGTTGTTTCATCTGTGAATGGGACATTCGAGCCAAAAAGTCACATTATTCTAACAGAACTGGCCACTCCGTAAAAAGTTAGTTCCAGCACAGAAAAATGTGGCGCATGAACTGCTTGTCGACCCGGCAAAGATTTTTTTGCTTCCTCTTCACATAAAATTGGGACTTATGAAGAATTTCGTTAAAGCAATGAACAAAGAAGGGGAAGAAGGCGAAGGTTTTCGTTATTTAAGACAGATATTCCCAAGAATAACTGAACCCAAGATCAAAGAGAGCATTTTTGTTGGCCCTCAGATCAGACATGTTATGAGTGACAAATGGTTTGAAGATCTGTTAGTTGGACCGGAAAAGATTGCCTGGAAAGCCTTCAAAGACGTTGTTGACAATTTTCTTGGCAATTACAAAGCCCCAAATTACATTTAGCTGGTAGACAAACTTCTGAAAGCATACAAAACAATGAAGTGCAACATGTCACTCAATATTAATTTCCTCCACTCACACTTGGACTTCTTCCTTGCAAATCTCGGTGCTGTCAGCGACGAACACGGTGAAAGGTTTCACCAGGACATTGCTACAATGGAAAAACGATATCAGGGCAACTGAAATCCGTCAATGCTTGCTGACTATTGTTGGATATTGCAAAGTGATGCACCGGACATTGAATACAAACGAAAATCAGGAGCAAAACATTTTTAATTATGTTGAACTTAATTGTTTTCATTTTGTTTTTTGTATTTCGCGCAAAGCTACTCCAGGGATATCTGCGCTCGCCGTCCCTAATTTAGCAGTGTAAGACTAGAGGGAAGGCAGCTAATCTTCATCACCCATCATCAACTCTTGGGCTACTCTTTTACTAATGAATTGTGGGATTGACCGTAACATTATAACGCCCCCCACAGCCAAAACGGCGAGCATGTTTGGTGCGACTAGGATTTGAACCCGCGACCCTCGGATTGCGAGTCGAACACCTTAACACACTTGGCCATTCCAGGCCCGTTGAACTTAATAGCGTATTAGAAACATAAATGTAATTAAGTACGTTATTGCCGGTAAACAGTTAACTGTCTGCAATGTGATGAAGCAAAACCAAAAGTATATTTGTTCATACCCACCAGGTATCTGTCACAATCAGCAAAAACTTTTCAAGAAGCAAAACGTTTGAAAAAAAAATTGTTTAGTGTAATTGTGCATTTTGGCGCCATCTATTAATTTAGCTATTTTTGACACATAAAGACACTCTTGATTGTTATGTAATATGATACTATAAGGCTTTTTTTCTCCACTAATCAGCTTCAATATTTTACTTAAGTGTTTTTTAAAACTTCTAAGTGGTCAGTTAATGAAAGATGCGTTAGATCTTAATAGCACTTCTTGTTTATGTATTTTTGGTAGTCTTTACATTATAAGACTCTAAAGATGTGAGCTTCAGATTAAAATATATTTAAGATGTTATTTGACTCTCTGTATTTACTTGGAGAAGTTTATGATTTATCTTTCTATCTAGAGTGCTAGTAAAATCCTTGTTAGAAACTCTGCAAAGTCACCATTTAATACTGGTTTCACCTTTACAATAGAATAATATTTATTCATTATAAGTTTTGCGTAATTTTTATCGGTTGGCAGAATTATGATAGTGGAATTCTTCCTTAAGTTTTTGGTTGCCTGATTTTTAACTGTGGTTATGTTCAAAGCAAGAACTTTCGTTTTCTGAAGAATATCTTGTTTAAAGTAAATCGTATATGTTGGGCAGCTTTTTGAAAAGTCATATGACGTGTAATGTTCTGACCAGAATATAAGAAGTATATATTAGGGACCATTTGAAGGGTTGGAAACAAATTTAATCATTTGAGAGAACATTAGCTTAAGATTTTGACAATGAAATATTAAATATCGGCAAGGATAATTATCGTTGTTAAACAGTTATTGCTTTTGGTTGTAGTGTGTTCATGTTGAGTAGTATGGCTATTCAAAAGTTCAAGAATCTTATTTTTTGTTTGCATGGTAGAGACTAATTTACACAGATATTCAACTTTATTGTTTCAATTTTATTTTGAGGAATTTCTTAGATTTTTAACTATTTCTACACACATATATCCGTGATAGCAAAAGCAATACCTTTTTTGTTGTGCGAGTAATCTTTTGAAGTAGTTGGTGTAAATTATAGTTTTCGCTTTTAGTTTATTGGGAAATACATTATTTTCGCAACATTCACAGAGAAACACATAATGGTTTTTTGGTGTTTTTTTTCTATAATGTTCCACAGTTTGCCTATTAGGATGTGAAAGTTGCTCGTCCTTTAAGACGAATATTGTAATTTTGAAATATCACCCTGTTTAACATGAATATTGATACATAAAATAAAAAAGGGAATAGACACTGCTTTCAAACGTTATATATAAAAAAATTCCAACATACAGGATGGATATAAATAGTGTGTAGAATAACACTTTAAAATTATTTCAGAAATACGTTCTTTTTATTTCATTGCTATTATAAAGTGATATTATAACACAGATTATTATCATCACTTAAATAAAATCTTATTAAAGTTTCCAGTTTTATACCATTAAAATTCACTTTTATTATTATAATTTAATTTAAGTTACTTTTACCATTTTAATTTTTTTCTGTTTATTATTTTATCGTGTTTCCATTCCTCTGACTTTGTCTCAACAACAATATCTAAGATGTTATAGATACGCAGATTCTAGACATGTTTGAATATTATTGGTTTCACCTTGTAATTTGGAATTTATTCGGTCAGGGCCAAAGTGTTTGCATACTATTCTATGTTGATGTTATTGTCTACATCGATGGAATACTTAATTGAGTAAATGCCCGAGAAATAACATAAAAGGAAGCTTACGATCAGAAAAACACATACAAATTGTTATTATGGTCTGTATAAGCTGTTTGAGCATTTGTTCATCAAAACACGCATACACAACCGTTTTGTACAAGAGAATGTATATTTGGTATAATCATTTTCGAAGTAGGTCGATCCTTTGTTCAGACAATTACTTGGTGTAAAGTCATGCCTCGTTATGTGCCAAAAGTTATTAGGGATCAAATTGTTCGACTGCTCAGAAATGGTATCAAGCGACCGAAAGTTATCAGAAAAGTAGTGTATACAAAATCCTAAAACATCATCGGACAACAGGAAACTTTATTCCAGAAAAGTATACTGGTAGACGCCGAGAAACTTTTGCCCAAGATGGCCATCTTTTAATCAGGTTAATACGCCCAGGTCGAACAGTGTAACAACACCTTATGACAGGAATGGCATGAACATATTAATCCAAGAGTATCCAGAAGAACAGTGGAAAAAAAAAAGACTGACCAAACAAGATAATTTCGCAAGAAGAGCTACCTGCAAGTTAATATTAATCAGAATTCACTGTTTTACCGTGTTACTTGGGTAAGACAGTATGCCAATATACAGTTAAGACAGCGATGGCATGTCGTCTTTTCAGATGAGTCCAGTAACTGACTTGTTAAAGTTGATGGTAGGATTCGTGTTCGTTGTTTGCCTAGAAAACAGATGAGGGAAGACTATCCTTCCCAGATAAAACACACAAGAGGTGATGCAGTACACATGTTTGGGCAACTACTCATCATGATGAAAATACTGCTCTTCATATCCTCCATCGAAACGTTAATGGTGCCTGTTACAGGCATCACATGGAGATGATATTTTTGGCATATGTTAAGGCAATGTTTGGCAATGTTTTCACGTTCCGGGATAGCAATGCCACTGCCCAAAGTGAACATATTGTACAGGATTATCTCAACCAGAAGGATGTTACAAGATTTCCATGGCTAACAAAGTCTCCAGATTGTGATCCCATTGAGAAACATTGAGCAGACGTGAGTTAGAAAATTGCTAATCATGACCCTTAAGCCATCTGTTATAACTGAGCTGCAGTACCTTCTAGTGACAGGTTGGGTTGAAATAAGAGTGGATTACATCAATAATTTTATCGACGGCATGCCACGTAACCTTGCAGAGATTATTAGTGTGAGTAGGACCAGCGAAGAGCTGGTTTAATATGTTTAATATGAATTAATATAGGGTTACAGGCGTTATTTATAATAATTATAATACTATATTTTGTCATCATACATGTTTTATTGTGATAAGTGAAATTCTTCTACGGATTTCTAATAAAAAGGTTTGCTGTTTTAATAAACTGTTCACAGAACCTGTCTCATTTTACAAATTACATATGTAGGTTTTTAACATATCAGGCATTTCTCAGTTTAACAACCCTAAGTATATTTGTATTTAATCTTAATAATAATTATCTTATTTGTTACAAAATATTAAACTATTTTGGCGAAGACTATGTATACCATTGTTCTTTAGCCTGAAGAAGATTTCGAAAGAGAGTCAAAAACCAGGTCCTGTTGAAATATTTTATATTGCAGTCTGGGCATACTCTTTTTAATATTTAATATAACTCTTCAAATTATACTGTGAGCCAATCATAATATCGTAATAGACACTATGCTGCATATGTATATACGTAATATAGTATTGTGAATACAGATATAAATTCAATCACGGAATATGCAATTCCTTAAGTAAAGCTCAGAACTACATAACTAACAATAAAAAACTTATGAGAACATAACGTTTGACACTTTTGCGTGTCCGTTTCTGTTCGAAGTTGATACGGTAAAATGTCAAAGGCTGTATCCGTATACATTTGGCATTGTTCCGTTGTTGTGGCTTAAAAATTAATTTTATTGACTTTACACTGCTTTGTGTATTTACCTACTTTTAGGATGCGATTTCTTATTTAAATGTATCGTATGTATGTTCACTTTAAATCTGAAAACGGCTGCACTAGAACTGTAGAAAGGTTGCTCGAATAACAAATGAAGTATTTCATGTTGCTTGGTACCCAGTGTCAGTCATCAAAAAAGTAATTTATCTTGACCAGGAAATTTAATTGGTTAATAGGTTTGTTATTTTTCTCAGCTATTAGTGTTTTTCTTCTTATTGAGGTAGTAATACATGTGTAAGGAAGTACATTGTGTTAATATAATAATAAGTTGGGAAACGATGATGTTTAGTAGTTTTCTCGTTGTTGAAGGTTTCATGTCCTCAGCTAGTTAGTGCTTTCGTTATCATTATTTCCTTATCATCGTAATTTTAAAACTTGGTTGTTTAGAATTAATTGGAAGTAAGGTTTTAGAAGGGAACTTTATTTTTCAACTCTTAGTTTGCTTGTTAATGTTCAATGATTAATTTTATTGAACTTTAGCTTATTATTATTTTAATGTCAGTACAATGTTTACTGAA